>NW_021832435.1:17500-52500 GCF_006345805.1 Octopus sinensis | reverse complement strand
GTGGTGCTCCGGCATGGCCGCAGTCAGATGACTGAAACAAGTAAAAGAGTAAAAGAGTAAGAGTAGCTGTAAGAAGTTTGCTTCCCAAACACATGGTTCTGGGTTCAATCCTACTGTATGACATGTCGGGAGGGTATTTTCTACTGAAGTCATAGGCTAACCAAAGCCTTATAAGTGGATTTGGTCGACGGAAACTGAAAGAAGCCCCTGGCCAACCAAATCCACTGTAATGGTTTTGGGGGCTGGAGCTTGTAGCAGAAAACACATGCTGAAGGTGCCATGCATTGGGATTGAACTCAAGATCATGCGGTTGGGAAATAAACCTCTGACCACAACAAATGCAATAACAGTTGAAAGAGTGGAGTAGATAGTTGCTCACTGGTCAAACACAACTCTAATCCATGGGAAATAAACATGGACGTAGGCGTAGGCATGTGGCTGTGTGGTAAGTAGCTTGCTTCCCAACCACATGTTTCCAGGTTCAGTCCCACTGTGTGGCACATTGGGCAAGTGTCTTCTACTATAGCCTTGGGACAACCAATGCCTTGCAAGTGGATTTGGTAGATGGAAACAGAAAGAAGCCCATCATATATATATATATATATCATCATTTAACGTCCGTTTTCCAAGCTACCATGGGTTGGACGGTTTGACCAGGGTCTGGTAAGCCATGGAGGCTGCACCAGGCTCTAGTCTGATTTGGCAGTGTTTCTACAGCTGGATGCCCTTTCTAACGTCAACCACTCCATGAGTGTAGTGGGTGTTTTTTACGTGCCACCGGCACAGGGGCCAGAGCAGGCTGGCAAACAGCCACGATTAGTTGGTGCTTTTATGTGTCACCGACATGGATAAATTACCAACACACACACACACATATATATATATATATATAATATATATATTTGGTTGTCCGGAAAGTCTGTGCCAATTTATAGTAGCTCACTTTTCGACTTAATTTAGAACATGGTTGAGTCCATGAAATAGGATTTGAATAGAATTCCATTTAGAGCACCGTTTAAGCTATCTTTTCATTGAAGAAGGTTTATGTTCCCATAACTTGTGTTAATTCTGTAACCCTTTAAAATGGAAGATAAGAAAGTTCATTTTCAGCACTTGATGCTTCTCTTTTTCTGTAAAGGGAAAAATGCCCCACAAGCAATTAAAGAAATATGCGCAGTTTACGGTGATGTTTCTTTATCCGAAAGAACTGTATGGAAGTGGTTCGCAAGGTTCTGAGGCTGGAGATTGTAGCCTTATTGATAAAAAGCGATCAAGCAGACCATTTGATTTATTTCCAGTTGGTATCCATACTTAGTGTGTCCTTTGATTAATTTTAATCCTTCAGCGATTTAATGCTTTTTTTTGGGGGGGGGGGGCGCAATTGTTTATATTATTGGGTCTGTTATCATTTTTAAATTGTGATACTAGATAATAGTAGAGTCAATGATATACTCTCTCTTACTTGTTTCAGTCATTTGACTGTGGCCATGCTGGAGCACCGCCTTTTATTTGAGCAAATCACCCCCAGGACTTATTCTTTGTAAGCCTAGTACTAATTCTATCGGTCTCTTTTACCAAAACACAAAGTTACGAGGACGTAAACACACCAGCATCGGTTGTCAAGCGATGTTGGGGTGATAAACACAGACACACACATACACATATATATATATATATATATATACATATATATATATACATATATACGATGGGCTTCTTTCAGTTTCTGTCTACCAAATCCACTCACAAGGCTTTGGTCAGCCCGAGGCTATAGTAGAAGACACTTGCCCAAGGTGTCACGGAGTGGGACTGAACCCGGAACCATGTGGTTCGTAAGCAAGCTACTTACCACACAGCCACTCCTACGCCTACACAAAAAAAAAACTAGGGGGGGGGTCAACTGAAAGAATGATAACCATGTTTCTGTTGAAGAACATTACTCCTGATTCAATTAATTTGGAAATTGATACAGAATTCAGAAAAATAACTGTCATCATCATTAAACTGATGTCAGACCCAAAAATTAACATGAAATATTAATGGAAGGTATAAATTCACATTATTTCTATTTAAGTTTGCATTCAAAGAATCACAGGCAGTCTCAGGTGGGTTCGTATTAAAAGGGTTTAGAATTAACTGCTGAGAAAATGGTTAAGCATTAGTGGAACCATGAAAGTTAAAAACGTCTCTTGAGTCCCAAGTGACTTTTAAAGTGTCGTGTCTAGCTGTGCACAGTTAGTGCTAAGTGTACATTGGAGAAATAAATCTCACATTTGGTTCGTTTGCCAGAATACCTTGGTTAATATTTATAGGACATCATTTATATACTTTTCTAGTCTAGGCACAAGGCCTGAAATTTTGGGGGAGGGGGCCAGTCGATAAGATCAACCCCAGTATGCAACTGGTACTTAATTTATCGACGCCGAAAGGATGAAAGGCAAAGTCGACCTCGGCGGAATTTGAACTCAGAACGTAAAGACAGACAAAATACCTATTTCTTCACTACCCACAAGGGGCTAAACACAGAGAGGACAAACAAGGACTAACAAATGGATTAAGTCGATTATATCAACCCCAGTGCATAACTGGTACTTAATTTATCGACCCCAAAAGGATGAAAGGTAAAGTCGACCTCAGCATAAGCATTTCGCCCGGCGTGCTAACGGTTCTTATTTCTTTACTGCCCACAAGGGCCCAAACATAGAGGGGACGAACAAGGACAGACAAAGGGATTAAGTTGATTACATTGACCCCAGTGCGTAACTGGTAATTAATTTATCGACCCCGAAAGGATGAAAGGTAAAGTCGACCTCAGCATAAGCATTTCGCCCGGCGTGCTAACGGTTCTTATTTCTTTATTGCCCACAAGGGCCCAAACATAGAGGGGACGAACAAGGACAGACAAAGGGATTAAGTTGATTACATTGACCCCAGTGCGTAACTGGTAATTAATTTATTGACCCCGAAAGGATGAAAAGCAAAGTCTTACCTCGGCAGAATTTGAACTCAGAATGTAACCGTAGACAAAATACCGCTAAGCATTTCGCTCGGCGTGCTGATGTTTCTGCCAGCTTACAGTCTTAGGACATCAGTTATATAGGCACATGTTCTTTTCTGCTCTAAGCACAAGGCCTGAAATTTGTGGGGAGGGGGCCAGTTGATCAGACTGACCCCAATATGCAACTGGTACTTAGGACATCAGTTATATAGGCACATATGCGGTTGCCTCACAAGCACTTGGTTCTGGGTTCAGTCTGTGTGGCACCCAAGGCAGGTGTCTTCTACTATAGCCACAGGTTGACTAAAGGCTCTGAGGATGGATATGGCAGACAGAAACTGAAGAAGCCTGCTGTGTCTTCATGTATGTGCACATTGTGTGTGTGTGTGTGTGTGTGTGTGTTTGTCCTTCATCAGCATGTTCCCATAACTTAGCAATTAGGCAAAAGAGAATGATAGAATAAAGACCAGGTTTTAAAATAAAAAAAAAAACATAGCTGCATGGCTGTGTGATAAGAAGCTTGCTTCACAACCACATAGTTCTGGGTTCAGTTCCACTGTGTGGCACCATGGGCAGGTGTCTTCCACTATAGCTACAGGCCAACCAAAGCCTTGCAAGTGGATTTGATAGATGGAAACTGAAAGAAGCCTACACTGTGTGTGCGTGTATGTATTTGCCCCACACCACCATTTGATAACTGGTGTTGGTGTGTTTACATCTCCATAGCTTAGCAGTTCGGCAAAAGAGACCAAATAAAATAAGTATCAGGCTTAAAGAAAAAAAAAGTAGCGTGGTTGATTCATTCAAGTAAAATTTCTTCAAAACAGTGCTCCAGCATGGCCACAGTCTAATGACAGAAACAAATAGAAGACATATCATGAAATTTCATTTTTACAGAGCAAGAATCAAATACTTTTAGCAGCGGATATAAAAACAAAAAACAAACATACCTACACGAGATACTGAAAAAAATATTGCAGAAGCAGAAATAATTATCAATTCTAATTTTTTTTTTGGTGGTTAATTAACATCATTACAGGAATGACCATGAAATTTAATGAATGAAAGGGTTGTTTAGACCCAGATCAATTCTATTTATGGAGAGATACGACAAAAGACCTTGCAGTCTTGATAAGAAACACTAAGGTCATAATTAGAGTGTGATTAATTAATCATCATTTTAATACCCTTTTACTACTGGTGAATTCAATGGCACCTATGCCGGTGGCACATAAAAAGCACCCACTACGCTCTTAGGAAGGGCATCCAGATGTAGAAACCATGCCAAACCAGATTGGAACCTAGCGCAGCTTCCCAGCTCACCAGTTTTCAATCAAATCGTCCAACCTATACCTATTTCTTTACTACCCACAAGGGGCTAAACACAGAGAGGAAAATGGATTAAGTCGATTACATCGACCCCAGTGCGTAACCGGTACTTAATTTATCGACCCTGAAAGAATGAAAGGCAAAGTTGACCTCGGCGGAATTTGAGCTCAGAACGTAACGGCAGACAAAATGCGGCTACGCATTTTGCCCGGCGTGCTAACGCTTCTGCCAGCTCGTCCAACCTATACCAGCACAGAAAATAGACGATAAATGATGCTGAAATTGAAGAGAAAGCACAGCAAATTTGTGCAGGGATGTGCAATGAGTGAAAGCTAGACACACACAGAAGCTCCCCACTGAAATTCCCAGCTTGTCACCAACTGTTGTTTCCGGCCTGTGTGTTTGTTATTTGAGACATGGGTCGTCACCTGAGATGCTTTATGTTTAAAACACCATTTGTAAACCGAGGCTCATATACATAGTGGAACCTCTATTTAGGAATTTAATTAATTTCTGAAGATTGCTCATCACCCAAAATGTTCAGGAGTGGCTCTGTGGTAAATAGCTTGTTAACGAACCACATGGTTCCAGGTCCAGTCCCACTGTGTGGCACCTTGGGCAAGTGTCTTCTACTATAGCCTCAGGCCACTATTGCTGTTGGCTTGTATGTTCTTTACCCAAGACACTGTTTGTCACTTAAGATTTTTTTTTGTACAAGAAATTGTCTGTAAACCTCATGCTGAGGTGCATTTATAAACCAAAGTTCATATATACAGTGGAACCCCCATTTGGGAATTTAACCCATTAGTGCCCATGGTCCCTTTTTTAATGATCAGAAGGATAATCCATCATATTTTTGCAACACCTGTATTTTTCTGAGATATCTTTCGTTTGCCATCAAAGACTGGAATGTCTTTCAAATATTGCAATAAAAATTTTTTCATATATTTATTATCAGATAAAGTTGTATAAAAAAAAACCAGATTTTTGGTAATAAATCAAGTAAAAGAAAAAACTGGGCAAAAATGGGTAAGTTCGTTCCTGAAGGCCATTCATCACCTAAAATGTTTATAAACCGAAACTATTTTGCCCATAGGGAAATCAAGAGAGAGCCCAGTGAATTCCAGCAAGGATATGCACCAAGCTAAAAGATAAACAGGGACAGACCCTGTCTCTCTGAAACTTCCAGTTAGTTGCCAACTGTTGTTGCTAGCTTGCACGTTCATCACGTTCAGATTTGTGATGCATGAAAATTGGGATGAGAGCTGTTCATAAACTGTAGTTCCACTATGTATAGCGGGTTTTAGTTTTGGTCCCTTTTAAAAAATTTCATGCCCTGCACATCGACCATCCTCCTTGCTCGCTACCACCACTGCGTGTACCCGAGCACTTCTGAGAATTTATTTATTCCATGTGAGTGGCTGTGTAGTAAGTAGCTTGCTAACCAACCACATGGTTCCGAGTTCAGTCCCACTGCATGGCATCTTGGGCAAGTGTCTTCTGCTATAGCCCCAGGCCGACCAATGCCTTGTGAGTGGATTTGGTAGACGGAAACTGAAAGAAGCCTGTCGTGTATATATATATATATATATATATATGTATATGTATGTGTGTGTTTGTGTTTGTCCCCCTAGCATTGCTTGACAACCAATGCTGGTGTGTTTACGTCCCCGTCACTTAGCGGTTCGGCAAAAGAGACCGATAGAATAAGTACTGGGCTTACAAAGAATAAGTCCCAGGGTCGATTTGCTCAACTAAAGGCGGTGCTCCAGCATGGCCGCAGTCAAAATGACCGAAACAAGTAAAAGAGAGCTGTTCATAAACTGAAGTTCCACTATGTATAGCAGGCTTTGGTTTTGGTCCCTTTTAAAAAATTTCATGCCCTGCACATCGACCATCCTCCCTACTCTCTTACCACCACTGCGTGTACCCTAGCACTTCTGAGAATTTACTCATTCCATGTATGTATATCAATGCAACTATCTCCCTTTGTACAGATTGGACAAGACAAGACAAGACAAGGCAAGACGCTACGGCAAGCCGCTCCCACAGATCGTCTCTGCACTGCCCTTTGTATACACTACAATCATATCTGCGGCTGACACAGTTTTTTTTTTACTTGGTAACTGTCAGAGATACATGCCAAGATTATCTTAATATTTTCAAGTATACATGCACTTGGCAAAGAATTTAATCTATGTTCATACTCCATTGTCACCGGTGGGAAAGCGGGGAGTGGGCAGAGGCGTTTTTACATTTTTGTGTACGTCAACAATATATGTATGTATATACAAACACACACACACACACACACACACACACACACACACAACAACACATACGCAAACATACATACATATACAAGATATGTGCATATACATACACCCATGCCAACACATACGCAACCATACATACATAACATATGCACACATGCCAACACAGACATGTATGGTATACACATACACACAACAATGCATACTTAAACATACACATATATATATATAACATATGCATACACACACATACCATCACACACAACCATACATATACAACGTATGCATACACACATACCAACACATACGCAACCCTACATATACATATATACATACACACACAAGCCAACACATACGCAACCCTACATATACATATACATATATGCATACGCACACACATGCCAGACATACGTAACCATTCATATACAACATATGCACACACACACACACACACAGACACAACCATACATACATACAACATATATGCATACGCACACATGCCAAAACATACACAACCATACGTATATATACAGCATATGCATCAAAACCGCAAAGGCCAACATACGCAACCATACATATACAACATATACGCAAGCACACACACACACACGTACATATATATATATGTATGTATGTATGTTTGCCAGTAATAAAGAGTATTTAATACATCTTTACAGAGAGAACATCTGGGAATTGCTTCTCCTTGCAACAATGAAATTCAATGTAATGAAGTCAAGTTTAGCTACATAAAATAATATATGAGAGAGAGAGAGATACACACACACACACACACACACACTTCATTTCTTTAATGTTTGTTGTTCCATGCCAGCATAGGTTATACAGGGTGTTCTTAGAAGAATGAAAGTACTTTTACAGCTGGACGCTCTTCCCGTTGACAACCCTTACTGGGTTTTCCCTTTTATTCCACAGGTCTTTGAAAGCACAGAGCAACTGGCTGCCAGGACAAAGTCAACAACGAGTATATATTTCTTTATTGCCCACAAGGGGCTAAACATAGACGGGACAAACAAGGACAGACAAATGGATTAAGTCAATTACATCGACCCCAGTGCGTAACTGGTACTTTATTTATCGACCCCGAAAGGATGAAAGGCAAAGTTGACCTCGGCGGAATTTGAACTCAGAACGTAACGACAGACAAAATACCACTAAGCATTTCGCTTGGTGCGCTAACGTGTCTGCCAGCTCACCGCCTTCAACAAGGGGTATAATAAACACCAGATCACAATTTCAATTAGGCAGGGACTAACAAAACCACAAGGTACCTATTTCTTTACTACCCACAAGGGGCTAAACACAGAGAGGACAAACAAGGACAGACAAATGGATTAAGTCGATTATATCGACCCCAGTGTGTAACTGGTACTTAATTTATCGACCCCGAGAGGATGAAAGGCAAAGTTGACCTCAGTGGAATTTGAACTCTCTTAATCGACTTAATCCGTTTGTCTGTCCTTGTTTGTCCTCTCTGTGTTTAGCCCCTTGTGGAGGGTAAAGAAATAGGTATTTCATCTGCCTCTATGTTCCGAGTTCAACTGTGCCTTTCATCCTTTTCTGGGGGGGGGGTTAATAAATTAAGTACCAGTGAAACGCTGGGGTCAATGTAATCAACTAGTCCCCTCCTCGCAAAATTCAAACCTTGTACCTTCAGCAGAAAGAATTATCATCATCATTAATATTATTATTATTATTATTGTCGTTATTATTATTAAGGCAGTCAGCTAGCAAATTCATTAGCACACCAGGCAAAATGCTTAGCGGCATTTTGTCCATCTTTACATTCTCAGTTCAAATTCTGCTGGGGTCGACTTTGCCTTTCGTCTTTTTGGGGGTTGATAAAATAAGAACCAGTCGAGCACTGGGGTCGGTGTAATCATCTTACCTCCTCCCCCAAGACTTAGTGGCATTATGCCAAAATTTTTATTATTATTTTGCTTAGATACAGTGATATTTACATAGCACTTAGGTATAGTGATATTAGAACCCAATATACATATGCTTCAAAACAGAGTGTGAGTTGCTTATAGAGCTGTAATAGGAAATTAAAGTAAAAAGGCAGGAGACTAAATAATCATGTAATGAACTTCATTAGCTTACAGCTGTTTCTGCTACTAGATGCAATGCACTCATACACTCATAGTTGAAAGGTTGTTTATTGTCTTATAGCTTCATCAGAGCTTTGAAAATGAGTTATCATATGTGTGTGTGTGTGTGTGAGAGAGTGTGTGTGTGTGTGTGAGTGTATTTGGCATTAAGGGCATCCAGCTGCAGGAACCATACCAAAACAGACATGGAACCGAAGCAGTTCTTCAGCTGACCAGCTCCTGTCAGACAGTGCAACCCACGCCAGCATGAAAAACAAACGTTAAACGATGTATGTATGTATTGGTGTGTGTGTGTGTGTTTGAACTGACACCACTTTGAAAAGGAATGGCATGTCTATATCCTGTAATTCACCAGACAAAAACCCTTGAAAGCAGTGACCCCAACATGGCCACAGTCCAATAACTGAAAACACACAAAGAGTAAAAGTGAAAGTGTGTGGATGTATGTAGATTTGTGTGTGCACACATGTGTGCGTTTTGCAAGAGTTGAAAACTATATGAAAAATAAAGGCAAGAGATAATAATAATAATAATAATAATAATAATAATAATAATAATAAAAATAAATTCTTTTTAAACATGATTGGAAAACATAAAGGGACAAAACAGGACGAAAGGTTACAAATTAATGGTTTCAAATTTTGCCTACAAGGGTAGCAGGTTGCGGGAGGGTATGAGTCAGTTATATCGACCCCAGTGTTCAAGTGTTACTTATTTTACTGACCCCGAAAGGATGAAAGGCAAAGTCAATCTTGGCGGAATTTGAACCCAGATGGTAAAGATGGATGAAATACCTATTTCTTTACTACCCACAAGGGGCTAAACACAGAGAGGACAAACAAGGACAGACAAACGGATTAAGTCGATTACATCGACGCCAGTGCGTAACTGGTACTTAATTTAATTGATCCCAAAAGGATGAAAGGCAAAGTCGACCTCGGCAGAATTTGAACTCAGAACATAGCGGCAGACGAAATACCACTAAGCATTTCATCCAGTGTGCTAACAATTCTGCCAGCTTGCTGCCTTAAATAATAATAACAATAATGGTAATAATAATAACAAATAATAACAAGATGAAGTATAGAGGAACCCACTCCCCCCATCCTCTCCTCCTTCCCCATATCCCAGAAATAAATTGCCAGTGTGATAAGGATAACTGTTTGTCTTGATATGATGATATAAACGATATCAGTATATCATCTCGTGAATAGCAGCTAATAACTCAGAGAGCACATGGCAAAAACATAATGGTTGTTATTGCAACAGCCACAGCCAGAGAATGGAGCGGAAAGAGGAGGAAAGATGAGGGTGATAGGTGGCGAGTGAAGGGGAGGAAATGAGAGGAACACAGGGGGGTGGGGGCACGAAGGGGAAAGATGCTCAAATAGGATAATCTATGATGTTACATATGTATGGGTGAGTGTGACAGGGTGTGTAGGGGGGGGACTGTATGTAAACATAGGCACATGTTCGTATAAAAATACACACACATACATTCGGTGTGTGTATGTATATACACAAACACATATATATATATATATCAAGATTAATCAGCCGAAATTGCGAAGATGATCCGGTTCTTGACTAATGATTGAGGGCTTCGAATGTCCCGTCCTGTGTTTCTTGTGTCGTCTTCTAGGTGTTTCACGTTCTTGTCCCAGTTTGTATATATTTTTTAACTTTTACATATATATATATACATATATATATATATATATATATATAAAATACAAAATGGGACAAGAACGCAAAACATTCAAATAGTTGAAACAAAAAACACGGACAGGTCATTCGAAGCCTCTAATCTTCAGCCAAGAACCGAATCATCCTCACAATTTCGGCTGTTTAATCTTGAGATTGCTCCAAATTGGCCAGTCCCAAGGAAAAACTAAGCTACGAGCATTAGATTTCTTGGGCCGACCAAAGCAATGAGTGGATTTGGAAGATGGAAACTGGAACTTTTCATCTAGTTACTGCTAAGTTACAGGGGCATAAGCATACCAACGCTGGTTGTCAATCAGTGGAGGACAAACAAGGACACACGGACACACATATATATATATATATACAAACGTGATGGGCTTCTCCCAATTTCTGTCTACCACATCAACCCACAACACTGGTCAGCCTAAGGCTATAGTAGAGGATACTTGCCTAAGGTGCCATGCAATGGGACTGAACCCAGAACTATGTGGTTGAAAAGCAGACTTCTTACCACACAGCCACACCTGCACCTATTTTTTTTAAAAAATTTCATTAAAAGTTATGAAGAATTAATACTTGTGTAGGTATGCCAAATTAACAGAGGCATATATATTCCAGGTGTGTTAGGTGTGAACTGCACACCCATCAAAAATGGAAAACCCATAAATATTAACCTTACTCATTATCTTAATCACAAATCTTAATGGAAAACTTTCGTTATACCCGTCTCGTGGCACTGGGTGTAACAGCATTCCCAATACAACCACCACCATACGCCACATATATATATAGATATTTTCTTTTATTCAATTACTATGTACATATATCACGTGACTGACCAGGCAATCAGATGTTGCTACACATCACTGGTCACAATGCGCTTCGCATTGTTTTAGCCTTCAAATGACGTCACCCCACTGGCTAAGCGAGCAGGCCAACAGAAGAAAGAGTGGGAGAAAGTTGCGGCGAAAGAGTACAGCAGGGATCACCACCACCCACTACCGGAGCTTCGTGGAGCTTTAGGTATTTTCGCTCAATAAACACTCAACGTCTGGTCTGGGAATCGAAATCGCAATCCTCTGACCGCGAGTCCGCTGCCCTAACCACTGGGCCATTGTGCCTCCATGTATATATATATATATATATCAGTGGCATATATTCCGGGTGAGCCAGATATGTGCTGCACTCCCATCAAAAATAGCAAATTCATTATACCTAAATATGAAGACTATTCATTAATTTAGTTACAAATTTTAATGGAAAAATCTTGTTATACCCGTTTGAAATTTGGTATTGGGTGTGTTGCCACACCAAATACAATAACTACCATATGTCACAATAAAGTACCTTCAAGTTTGTTAGTAGTGCCACCTGCCTGAAGATGAGGAGCTGCGCCTCATGTAGTCCACTTCTCACAAAATGTTTGCCTACACCAGGTTTTACGTTATTAGCAGGCAATGCAACAGAGAAAAACTGACCAATTTTGTTGTTGTGTAAGAGTTACTATGTGAAATTGGTGCATTAATCCATATTTCTGTTGAAATGCACAATTTTTGTTTTAATTAAATTTTAATATAATGCCAGCCTCGCCTGGCCCCCGTGCCGATGGCACATAAAAAGCACCATCCGATCGTGGTCGTTTGCCAGACTTGTCTGGCACGTAAAAAGCACCCACTACACTCATGGAGTGGTTGGCGTTAGGAAGGGCATCCAGCCGTAGAAACATCGCCAGATCAAACTGGGCCTGGTGCAGCCTTCGGGCTTCCCAGACCCCAGTTGAACCGTCCAACCCATGCTAGCATGGAAAGCGGACGCTAAACGATGATGATGATGATGATGATGTATAAAGCACCCATGTTGGTGCCATTTAAAAAAAAAAAAAAGGTTCAGTACACTCTGTAAAGTGGTTGGCATCAGGAAAGGCATCCGGTCATAGAGACCATGCCGAAGCAGACAAGTGGAGCCTGGTGCAGCTCTCTAACTAACCAGCTCCCATCAAACCATCCAAGCAGTGGAGGCACATGGCCTAGTGGTTAGAGCAGCGGACTCGCAGTCGAGGGATCGTGGGTTTGAATCTCAGACCGGGCGATGTGTGTGTTTATGAGTGAAACACCTAAGCTCCATGCGGCTCCGGCAGAAGGTAATGGCGAACTTCTGCTGACTCTTTCACCACAACTTTCTCTCACTCTTTCCTCCTGCATCTTGCAGCTCACCTGCGACGGACCAGTGTCCCGTCCAGGTGGGGAACCTATACGCCAAGGAAATCTGGAAACTGGCCCTTATGAGCCAGGCATGGCTCAAGAAAGATCAAACAAACCATCCAAGCCATACCAGTGGGGGAAATGAACATCAGACAATGACGATGATGGCAGCAGCAGTGATAACAACGTATGTAATAAAATAAGTCATTATTAAGGTGATGTTTGGAAGATAAATTAACATAAAATTTTAATGAACGGTTTTAATTTAGATTCCTCTAACACTTCAGTATTCAGGATAACTATGGCTAATAAGTGGAGGCACAATGGCCAAGTGGTTAGGGCAGTGGACTCACAGTCGGAGGATCGCTGTTTCGATTCCCAGACCGGGCATTGTGTGTTTTTATTGAGCGAAAACACCTAAAAGCTCCACAAGACTCCAGCAGGGGGGGGGGGGGTGACCCCTGTTGTACTCTTTCACCCCAACTTTCTCTCACTCTTTCTTCCCGTTTCTTGGGTAATGTTGTGATAGACTGGCGTCCCGTCCAGCTGGGGGGAACACATATGCCCCAAAAACCAGGAAACCGGTCCCATGAGCCTGGCTAGGCTTGAAAAGGACGCATAAATAAATAAAAAAATGTTTAATATAACGCTTATTTATCCACACTGTTTTCAATTAATCATGTATTAAATGCTATGACCCGTTTAAAATGCTAAAGGGTTAAAATGGGAAGTCTGTCCCTGGCCGCAGTCTAATGACTGAAACAAGTAAAAGATTTTTAAAAATGTATCTAAGCACCAGTTTAATACTCTTAATTGTTTTAAAATATAAGCAAAAGGTCTGAAATTTTGGGGAAGGGCCAAGTTGATTATATCGACCACTATACTCAACTGATACTTATTTTATCAATCCCCAAAACAGATGAAAAGCATAGTCGACCTTGGTGGAATTTGAACTCAGAACATAAAGGCTGACAAAATGCCACTAAGCATCTTGCCCAACATGCTAACAATTCTGCCAGCTCAGGGGAGTGATACCGATACCATAATATTGAAAAGGGAAAACCCTGAATATATCTCTCTTTACTCTCTTTTACTTGTTTTAGTCATTTGACTGTGGCTATGCTGGAGCACCGCCTTTAGTCAAGCAAATCGACCCCAGGACTTATTCTTTGTAAGCCTAGTACTTATTCTATCAGTCTCTCTTGCTGAACCGCTAAGTTACGGGGATGTAAAAATACCAGCATCGGTTGTCAAGCAATGTAGTGGGGGGGGGGGCACAAACAAAGACACACACACACATACATATATATATATATATATATATATATATAAATTCAATTCAAAGTAGAAAAGACTAATTGATTGCTTATAAAATGTGAAAAATTTGGGGGGGTTACATCTAAAACGTCTTTTATTTCCTTTTGCCAAATCACTAAGTTACGGGGATGTAAACACACCAACACTAGTTTTTGAGCAGTGGTGAGGAACAAACACACACACAATGGGCTTCTTTCAGTTTCCGTTTATACCAAATCCATTCACAAGACTATAGTCAGCCTGAGGATATAGTAGCAGATGCTCAAAGCGCCACACAGTGGGAATGAACCAGCAACCATGAGTTGCATTCCTCGTTGTGTCCCTGGAAGAAATTCAAACACCTTGATCTTGACCATGACTCTGAAGTGACTCAGCACTGGCATTGCCCCACACATAGTAATCCATCTGATTGCAATGGGGGGACCTAGGAGGCTAGAAATTGGGGGTGGTGAAGTCATAGAAATTCTCAGACAACCACTTCTGACTCCTTCTGGAGGTGTGGTAAGGAGTCATATTCTACTGTCACACAACATTCCAGCAACAAACCTCTCCAACCAAGATTTGACCACAGTCACCTGCAGCTTCGCATAGCTTTTAAAGTTTGCAAATTTTTGGTAATTTTAGCCCATCGAAAGCCACCATTATACACAAGACCATGAATCTCACACTGGTGTCTGTTTCCATAGAACCAAGCAAAGCCGTAGTCTGCCCTGTTTTCATTGCAACAAGGAAGCTGTACTAAACCACTGTGTCACTTTCACCGTCACAACCACCACAGGCTCTGACAAGAATCATTTGGTGACAGACAGCTATTACACAAAAAAATGCTGGTTTCTGATCTCTCTCTCTATATATATATAAACGGCAAAATGTCTGTCTTTGTGTGTGTGTGTTTGTCCTTTATACAAATCCACAATTTTTCAGTTAGAGAGCTGAGTGGACTGGAGCAATGTGAAGTGTTTTGCTCAAGAACACAAAATGTTGCACTTTCTATGGTCATTCAAAACCGTCCAAGGGTGGTCGTGCACATCTTTACATTTCCCCAGTCACCCCACAAAGCCATTAAAAAATCAACAGAAGTGACTTTTTTGTGAATTTTCTATCCAAAACCCAATCAAAATGCCCGAAACTTGATACGCCAATTGAATGCCAGCTAGCTGTAGGTGATTGGTCGGAGATTTGGACAGTACTCGCGTGTATATGCGCATGCACGCAGCTGTATATGCATGCATATAAATGATCATGGGTTATAAATGATCAAACTTTGAACCTCTGTAACATTTTACAAGAATTTTTTCTGGAATGAATGAATCCCAAATTCAGATTCAGCACCAAAAGTTACAACAGTATAATAACTTCCAGAATTTTCACTCAATTTTAAAATATCCAAATCTGTGACAACAACCAAAAAGATTCTGGGCTGCATCCAGTTTATAGTCATTTGACGGATTGGACATAAATCGCTTTCATATTCCTTTCAGCCTCTGGTCAACATAGTTGCTGTCTCCTCTGTCATTTTTTTTTTAATTGCTGCTATGGAGACCCCCTTCGGTCATGAATGACCATGGGATTGCACCTAGAAAGTTACCCTCCTAGGCAAAAGTTCGAGCATGTTTGTTTATGGAAGACCAGCAGTCACCTATGCATACCGGCCTCCCCTCTCCATGCCACCAGTGTTATCCGAGGGAAAGACAAAGGCTCATACGGCTTGGTACCTGTGACATCGCAACTCATGAAATAAAGTGTCTTGCTCAAGAACACAACACACAGCCCAGTCCAGGATTTGAACTCACAACCTCACAATCATAAGTTCGACACTCTAACCACTGAGCCATGCGCCTTCACATTGCTGCTATAAGTGTCTCCATTCCATAGAGCTGTTTGGACATGTACCTCTACTATTCAAGAACTCTTGAATCACTTACTTCTTGCATGCAAACTGCCCATCCTGCACTGACTACAGGACATCACCCCTCTATGGTATCCTCTCTCGAAATATCTTTCCTTCAAGCACCAAATAGTACAGAGCATTTAACCAGAATTTAAGACGTACTAGGTTCAAATCTCAGTAGTGACTTGCTAGTCAATTTTATGTGGCGGCATGTGGTTTAGTGGTTAGGAATGTTGGACTCATGATCGTAAGATTGTGGTTTCAGTTCCTGGACCAGGCAACATGTTGTCTTCTTGAGCAAAACACTTCACATTGCTCCAGTCCACTCAGCTAGCAAAAAATGAGTAATTCAGTGATGGACCAGTATTTTGTCCAGGTGGGGAAAATTTATGCCAAGGAAACCAAGAAACGGGCCTTTATGAGTTAAAATCGGTTAACAGATTAAATGAAAGTTAAACAGGCGCAGGAGTGGCTGTGTGGTAAGTAGCTTGCTAACCAACCACATGGTTCCGGATTCAGTCCAACTGCGTGGCACCTTGGGAAAGTGACTTCTGCTATAGCCCCGGGCCGACCAATGCCTTGTGAGTGGATTTGGTAGACGGAAACTGAAAGAAGCCCGTCATATGTATATATATATGTGTGTGCGTGTATGTTTGTGTGTCTGTGTTTGTCCCCCTAGCATTGCTTGACAACCGATGCTGGTGTGTTTATGTCCCCGTTACTTAGCGGTTCAGCAAAAGAGACCGATAGAATAAGTACTGGGCTTACAAAAGAATAAGTCTTGGGGTCGAGTTGCTCGATTAAAGGCGGTGCTCCAGCATGGCCGCAGTCAAATGACTGAAACAAGTAAAAGAGAAAAAGAGAGTATCACAAATCTCATTGGTTCAAAATACCTCCAAATGCCATGATAGGTGCTAGACATTTCCCCAAAACTCCTCCACGATAAACACCCATGCATATGCACATACTCCTGCTAGACCACGTAGAAATCACCCGTGCTGGTGCCATGTAGAAAGCAACCAGCACACTTTGTAAAGTGGTTGGTGTTAGGAAAGACATCCAGTGGTAGAAACCTAGCCAAATCAGACAGGAACCTGGTACAGCTCACCATCTTGCCAGCTCTGGTCAAACGGTCCAACCCATGCCAGCATGGACAACGGATGTTAATGATGATGATGATGATGAATGACATACATAGACACATGTGCACATATTTACACACACACACACACACACACAAACATATTGTATATATTCTTTTATTACTTATTTCAGTCATTTGACTGTGGCCATGCTGGAACACAGAACTGAAAGGCTTCAGTGAAACAAATCGACACCAGGACATTTTTCAAGCCAGTCTCTTTTGATGAACCACTAAGTTACAAGGACGTTAACACATAAACACCCATCGTCAACCAGTGTGTATGTATGTGTATGTGCATATGTGCATATATATATATATATATATATAACCCCTATCTCATTTTATAACCTATATATATATATATATATATATATATAATCAAAATCAAACCAAATCAAATCAGATATCAGAAAGCAGAACCAAAATCGAAGTCGATCAACATCAATGGAAATTGCAGCTGTGATACCAGTGCTGGTGACAAGTAAGCGAACCATCCGATCGTGGCCGTTGCCAGCGCCGACCCGACTGGCCTCCGTGCAGGGTGCACGTAAAAGCACCATCCGTTCGTGGCCGTTGCCAGCCTCGCCTGGCCCCCGTGCCGGTGGCACATAAAAAGCACCATCCGTCCGTGGCCGTTTGCCAGCTCCGTCTGGCACCTGTGCGGGTGGCACGTAAAAAGCACCCACTACACTCACGGACTGGTTGGCGTTAGGAAGGGCATCCAGCCATAGAAACACTGCCAGATCAGACTGGGCCTGATGCAGCCTTCTGGCTTCACAGACCCCAGTTGAACCGTCCAACCCATGCTAGAATGGAAAGCGGACGCTAAATGATGATGATGATGATATATATATATATACACACACAGATATATAAACATATAAAAATATATATATATATATATACAACACATACCTCTAGATATATGTATATATACACATACGTGTGTGCATATATATATATACACCTACATACACATGTATACTCATATATGTATTCAAATGTATATGCACACACACACACACACACATGTATGCATATACATATAAAACGAACCAATGTGTAGTTAAATATATATCATTTTGGTAGACCGAAATTAAAAGAAGCACGTCATATATATACATATGTGTGTGTCTCTGTATCTGTGTTTGTTCCCACCACCGGCACCACCGCTAAACGAGCGGTGTTGATTTGTTTATGTCCTCGTAACTTAGCATTTCAGCAAATAAGACGATACACTAAGTAACAGGCTTTTCAAAAAAAAAAAAAAGAAGAGAGAGCCGTAGTCTAAAGACTGAAACAAACAGAATTAAAGATTATGCACAATCATTTATTTACATACATTCGTGTATATATATATGTATATATATATGTATGTATATGTATGTATATAGGCGCAGGAGAGGCTGTGTGGTATATATATTTATGTATATGTGTGTGTCTGTGTTTGTTCCCCCGCCACCACTACCATCACCACCACTATCGCTTGACAACCGATGTTGGGGTGTTTACGTCTCCGTAACCTAGCGGTTCGGCAAAAGCATCCGATAGAATAAAGTACCAGGCTTACAAAGAATAAGTTCTGGGGGTCGATTAGTTCGACCAAAGGCGGTGCTCCAGCATGTCCGCAGCCAAATGACTGAAACAAATAAAAGAGTATATATATTTATATATACACATGTATGTGTTTATATGTACGTACATATGGCCCGCGGTATTGGTACATTAGTAGATATAGTAGAATATACTATAACTACATTAGGTATCAAATTACATTTCATTATTATACTTTATGTCATCTTGTATGATGCCATGTTCTGGGAAAAAATCAGTTACGGAATAGTGTTTTCGCCTTTCTACCCCCCAAACATCACTCCCATCCCGTATACCATGCTTACTTCGCCCCTGCCACGAACTAGAATAGAATGGGAAAGAAAACCAAAATATATATATATATATATATATAAAAAAGACTTTCACAAGCAGAAAAAGAAGTTATTAAGTCAAAAACATATATATATATATATATACATATATATACAGAGAGACTGACTGTGAAAGAAGAAATAGCTAATGTGAAGAATGGTGTACGTGTGTATGAGAGAGACACAGAGAGAGAGAGAGAGAGAGAGAATCACAGTATGTGGTAAGAACTTTGGAAGGGTTAATTCCAAAAAGTTATATAGATGAGCAGAGAGAGACTTGTGTTAACAAAAAAGAAAAATTGTTATTTTGGTACTTATGTCTTATACATATTGGTAATTAGGTCATCGCAATACTTATACACACACGATATATATATATATATTATATATATATATATATAGTATGTACTTTATACATGCAGCTTAGCATCGCGGGACACCCTCGTCATCAGCTGTCGACTGAAGGACCCAACGTTTTCGGCACATTTACAAACAAGCAGATTATATATATAATATATATATATATATAATATATATATATATATTATATATATATACACGCGTATATAGACAACTATTGTACGCGCCATGTGCAGGGCAAAGAAAACAAGGTGAGGTGGGGTTTAGATAAAAACAAATTCTCTCTCTCTCTCTCTCTATCTTTCCTGCTTTCATACTGCTATCTTTGTGTGTATATACACACACATATATATATATTTATATATATTCTTTCTTTGCCATCTCGTATGTTTCGTGAGAGAATGGATCTGCACCTGGAAACTTTTTGCTTCGTTCAAGAGGGTTTTTTTTTGTTTAAAGAACACGGTGAAGCGACACAAGAACGGTGTAGAGATCGGACAAGGAGCCAATATAGGTTGGCACCAAGAGTGACCACAATGAACCTGAGGACCACGTCAGACTGCTATAGGTGGCTCCGGCAACAGCACCTGATTTCTTATTGATCATATCGACCGATATTATTATTATTCCTTTTTTTTTTTTCTTCTTTTACATCGAAACCCGGAAAAACAGAAAGTTGACCTGACCCTCAGGGGGGATTTGAACGCAGAAAACACATATTGCCAAGAATTCTGTACCAAGTTATATGGTGCTACCATCTACCGCCCTCTGTGTGTGTGTGTGGTGTGTGTAACACCTGTCGTGTTTAAAGGAAATGTGGGTTCGTATCCCACGGGAACCCTTCGACTTTTTCAATTTAGAGGGTTGTTTATTTTTTAACCAAATTTTTACACGCTATCGCTACTTTTCTATAGCTTATCTGCTTCAAGACCCAACGTATGTATATATATATATATAATATATATATATATATATATATATATGTGTATATATGGTTTGTCAGTCTGTCTGTCTTTGGAACAGAGAGGAAGAATGCAAGTTGACGCATCTTCTTCGCAACCACGTTCTTCCCGCCTCAACCCCCATCAATATCAACATGCAAAATAATGTGTACATACTTATAGAAAAAATGTTTTCGGAGGGGACAAGAAATATGTCGTATAAAGGAAAAAAGGTTCGATGTTTCGCTTTTACGAGGGTGATGTATAAATATAAATAAGGGTGAAAGAGAGAATGTGAAGTAATGTCATTCTTGCATTATACACACATGGCAATGCTGTGTGTAGAGTTATTCGTAACGCATAATATACACCACAAAAGTATATATATATATATGTATTGTATGTAAAGAGATGAGGTTTAGAGATAGAAAGAACATGTTGACACGAAGGAACGAAGAAATGAAAGCCTGAAATGAATAGATTTCTAAACACAGCCATATACATATATAGCAGAAGTACACCATACGTATAAATATACAAGGCACTATATATATATACACATATATATATACGAGGACACCACGCACTCGTACAAGGAAGATGTATCTATAAATGTACGCAAAGATACACAGTACTATCTATCTATATATATATATATATAGTATATACGCGTAGATAGTTATGCATAGAAATATCACCAGTAAATATTTATACATACATTGCGATATATAAACACATACATGCATGTATAGTCACGTATACTGACAGCCAAAAATTACATATATACACACATATATGCATACATACACCGTGAGAAATAGAGGTGCATTACCTTTATACATTTATTAAGAGTTTAGTGACACAAAAACATAATATTAGATATTTATACAGTGATGTACGCATCTCAGTTATATATATATATGTGTATATATACACACAAACGCACATGGCCAGGTAAATATATATAGATATATACCGACAGCTTTACGTATATTATATATATATATATATAGACATAACTACAGACGTATATATATAGTTATGTGTATATGAACACATGGTCAATATCACACAGACACTAATTGTATATTATGTATATATATTTAGTGTTATACACGTCATATAAACATTGACAAGCACTGGCCACATGCATATATAATTACTGTTTGAGATATATATATACATACATATATACATATATATTATACACACAAGCACTGGCCACATGCATTTATAATTACTGTTTGAGATATATATATATATTTATATATGTATTATACACACAGGAAAACACATGGTTTAAGATTTAGACATCTGGAGAGAGAAACAGCAACTTTGGAAAATATACTAACCTGTATTGAGCAAATATTTTCAATATATATATATATATGTGTATATATATATATATATATATTGTTTTTTAGTTTTATGTGTGTATACTATAATTGTAAATCCGTCCGTTGTATTTTTTCCACAGTAATTCACACACAATTGTCACTTGTAAATAATAATAACAAATATATAAGATATACGTGTGTATATATGTATATATATATATATCTATATGTGAGTGTGTACAGTTGTTTGTTTGTGTGTATGTATATTTATGTATATATATATATGTGTGTGTGTGTGGGTATGTATGTGTATTTATGCAGAAAGACAGTGAGTAGGAAGAAAGAAGAAGGAATAGAAGAGTTTTATAGTGAGAGGGGGAGGGTTTAAAGGTAGAGAGAGAGAGAAAAGGAGTGATTAATGCGAGAGAGTGAGTAAAAAGAATTGTAATAGATAGAGTGATAAAGAAAGGCGGAGTGCTCTAACAAAGAAAGAGGTGAATGTAAATCACACAGAGAGAGGGAGAGAGAGAGTAAAAGCGAGAGTAAGAGTAAAACGAAAAGAAAGTGTATGAGTGGTGAACAGAGGGAAAGAAAGAGAGGGAGTAAAACGTTAAAGTATGTGAGGTGTGGGAAGAGATGTATGTATGTACGAGAGAGAGAGAGAGAATTAAAGTGAGTGTAAGAGTAAAAATAGAAAGCCTAAAGGTGAAAGTGAGAGGGAAAGAGTGAGAAAGAGAGTAAAAGGTTAACCTTTGTGAGGAGTGGGAAGAGATGTATGTAAGAGAGAGAGAGAGAAAGTGTACGAGAGATATTAAGTAAACGAAAAGACAAGGAGGAGTAGAAAGAAATAGGGAGACGGTGAAGAATGAAGAAAGTAGAGAAAGATTAAGGAAACACAGAGAGAAATACAAAGAGATAGGGTATAAGCTATAGCGAGAGTAGTGGGAAGAGATTCACAACTATCAGAGCATGGTTTACAAAGTACTATTGACACAGAGGTAGTAGCAAAGAGTAGCATTAAGCAGCAGCAGCAGTTATTACCGCCACTGCCACGGCTACTACTGCTGACGAGAAGTATCGCGGTGAACGCCTGAGCAGTCAGCAGCATTGCAGCCGGTTTTCAGTGGAGAAACAGTAGGCTTGCAGCGGGGGTGAGGGGAAGCCATGTTGTTGTAATCCTCAAAAAGTTTGTAGTCTTTTAGCAATCATCACACGTGGGTTCCACGCTCAAGAAAAGAACATTGGAATGTACCTATTATAATCTCTCTCTCTCTCTCGTTCGTTCTTCCACTCTCACAGCAAGCTCTCTTTCTTAAAACATGCTGAGTTATATATCTCTTTCGAAACTGTTGCTTCAGTTCTCTTGCCTCACTAAACTTTCCCGCGCGTCCCTGAGTTCATTCGGGTGACAAAAGAAATTCTTCTAATGGCTTCAGTCGTAGGTAGAACTGCGGCCATATTGGAGCACCGCCTTACTCTTTACTCTCTCTTTCTCTTTCACTCTTTTACTTGTTTCAGTCATTTGACTGCGGCCATGCTGGAGCACCGCCTTTTAGTCGAGCAAATCGACCCCGGGACTTATTATTCTTTGTAAGCCCAGTACTTATTCTATCGGTCTCTTTTGCCGAACCGCTAAGTTACGGGGACGTAAACACACCAGCATCGGTTGTCAAGCAATGCTAGGGAGACAAACACAAGCACACAAACACATACCTACACACACACACACACATATATATATATATATATATATATATATATATATATATATATATATATATATATATATAACGGCAAGCTTTATGAAAATAGACAAAAGACGAAGGCAGGTTTACGGAAATAAACAAAAGACGAAGGCAGGTGGAAAACAAACAAACAATTGTATTAGTATGGCGCTCAGGAAATATAAATAAAACAAGTCTTTAACGTTTCGAGCCTACGCTCTTCAACAGAAAGATACACAGAGAAAAAACACAGAAAGAAGGAGAGAAAAAAAATATATATGCGTAAATACGATAGGCTTCTTTCAGTTTCCGTCTACCAAATCCACTCACAGGGCATTGGTCGGCCCGGGGCTATAGCAGAAGAGACACTTGCGCAAGATGCCGCGCAGTGGGACTGAACCCGGAACCATATGGTTGGTTAGCAAGCTACTTCTATCGATTTTGTCCTCATTATATGACTAGAGGCTGGTCTATGATTGATTTTATAGCAGCTGATATACCCTGCGTATATCCTTGAATAATGGTTGGCTGGTCCGATATCGGCATCAGAAGTTTATCCAATGTTTCGTTTTAGTAGAGGTTCCTTTTTATGCTTCTCATTTCTTTAGGGAGCCAATTGAACAGTAGGGGGGGACCTCTAAATATCAGACTAGTGACAGTAGAATGTTTTTGATTCGTGATTCCGAGCGTGGTATAATTGGAATCTGATGTATCTGCCAAGTTCATGCATTAAAATTCTGGTACCGTTTGGTTATCTCACCCCCATTAAAAAATTGCCATTAAAAAACTGGGTTATCTCCCCTCTAAAAAAATTGAGTTTATGTGGTGAGAAGAGACTGGATTAAAAGAGTTAGATCCTTTTGATTCAATACTTCAACAGATTGTTAACTTTTGGTCCCTTCAATAGGCAGGGTATGATTTGTTATAAAAATGTTATCAGGCGCAGGAGTGGCTGTGTGGTAAGTAGCTTGCTAACCAACCACATGGTTCCGGCTTCAGTCCCACTATGTAGCATCTTGGGCAAGTGTCTTCTGCTATAGCCTCGGGCCGACCAAAGCCTTGTGAGTGGATTTGGTAGACAGAAACTGAAAGAAGCCTGTCGTATATATGTATATATATATATATGTATGTATGTATGTGTGTGTATATGTTTGTGTGTCTGTGTTTGTCCCCCCCAACATCGCTTGACAACCGATGCTGGTGTGTTTACGTCCCCGTAACTTAGCGGTTCGGCAAAAAAGAGACCGATAGAATAAGTACTGGGCTTACAAAGAATAAGTACCGGGGTCGATTTGCTCGACTAAAAGGCGGTGCTCCAGCATGGCCGCAGTCAAATGACTGAAACAAGTAAAAGAGAAAAGAGAGATTCAATACAAAGTTTCATTGTTTCACTATTTATTCTGTTTTACTTGTTTCAGTCATTTGACTGTGGCCGTGCTGGAGCACCGCCTTTTTAGTCGAGCAAATCGACCCCAGGACTTACTCTTTGGAAGCCTAGTACTTATTCTATCGGTCTCTTTTTGCCGAACCGCTAAGTTACGGGGACGTAAACACACCAGCATCGGTTGTCAAGCGATGTTGGGGGTACAAACAGACACACAAACATATACACAAACACATACATATATACGGCGGGCTTCTTTCAGTTTCCGTCTACCAAATCAACTCACAAGGCTTTGGTCGGCCCGAGGCTATAGTAGAAGACACTTGCCCAAGGTGCCACGCAGTGGGACTGAACCCGGAACTATGTAGCTCGTAAGCAAGCTACTTACCACACAGCTACTCCTTCGCCTGTTAATGTTTATTAATTTTTCCGTTTTTTTTTGTTTTATTGAAGGTTGAACAATTTTTTTAGGTAGGGGACATAACCCAACATTTTAATGGGGGTGAGATAGCCAAAAAGTACCAAAATTCTTTCTTACGCCGAAGTTTGGAACATGCACCTCCAGGATTTTCCATACAAATTTTAATGGTATATATCTCTCTTTGGTGTGCGAGAGAGTAGAGACGCAGAGCTTTTAGGCGTTCCCAGAAATTAAGGTTTTAAAAACAGGGGCCGGTAAAACTTGGCCCGCCGAGCATTTTAATCCGGCACACAGAGCATTTTCGACAGGTCCTGAATAACTTTCATTAACATTTCTCTCTCAACACCTTAGTTTTTAGATTTAATTGACAGTAATAACATTGCATGACCGTGCGAAAAACGACCATACAGATTCTCGCTCAATACCTATTGAGTTGTCTGACAGTAGAACCCCACCACAGGCCTTGATAGCACAAAATACAAAAATAATCAATAGGCGCAGGAGTGGCTGTGTGGTAAGTAGCTGGCTAACCAACCACATGATTCCGGGTTCAGTCCCACTGTCTTCTGAGTGGATTTGGTAGACGGAAACTGAAAGAAGCCTGTCGTATATATATATATATATGTATGTGTGTGTGTTTGTGTGTCTGTGTTTGTCCCCCTAGCATTGCTTGACAACCGATGCTGGTGTGTTTACGTCCCCGTCACTTTGCGGTTCGGCAAAAAGAGACCGATAGAATAAGTACTGGGCTTACAAAGAATAAGTCCCGGGGTCGAGTTGCTCGACTAAAGGCGGTGCTCCAGCATGGCCGTAGTCAAATGACTGAAACAAGTAAAAGAGTAAAAGAGATATGAAGTTGCGATATGAACTTTTCGAGACAAATACATTTGAAGTCATGTAAAGTACCGCAATAGGGCATTTGAATGCTCTTAGCCCCTTTATGTTCGTTGATGTGTCAATAGTTTGTAACAGGGTGAGAGGTCCCCGCACTGGAAGGGTGCAGCTCGCATCCTCTACGTTACGCATTAATCGAAGGAAAGAGTCAAGACTTCTGATTAACTTCAACAGTCTGAATATTTATTTCTTGATTCGCAATATATATATATTTCTTTACTACCCACAAGGGGCTACACAAAGAGGGGACAAACAAGGACAGACAAACGGATTAAGTCGATTACATCGACCCCAGTGCGAAACTGGTACTTTATTTATCGACCCCGAAAGGATAAAAGGCAAAGTCGACCTCGGCGGAATTTGAACTCAGAACGTAACGTCATACGAAATACGGCTACGCATTTCGTCCGGCATGCTAACGTTTCTGCCAGCTCGCCGCCTTCTGGGCGAATCGGCAGCCCAGGAGCTTAATGCAGTAGTCAAGTGGGATGAGCCAAATCCTGTCCGTTCAAGCAAAGCAGAGATACGCCAGCTTGAGAGGGCTGATAAAACCACGACTGTCCTGTTCGGCTGCCGGCGTTCGAGAGAACGATACGAGGGAATTTCGCTGCTGCTAGTTTTCTGCGCATGCGTATGAGGGAATTTCCGGCAGGCCTCCCGGAAGAATCCAACTCTGCGCATGCGTGCTGGAGATTTCCAAGATGGCGTCACTACAAGTTTTTCATTGACGAATTTTGAGCCAATGAAGACAATTTGAAAGAGAGCAAGGTGCATGAACGGAAACGGTTAAAACTACGACGTTAACTTAGTAAGAGTAATAATAAAACTCAAAATTGTTCTACTGTAAGTGAATGGTCAATGGTATACATGAAGACCACATATGACCATCCGGCCCGCCAGCATGTCACCAAAGGTCAATCCGGCCCGAAAGAGGCTTGTCAGCCCCTGCTTTATACCGAAGTTATTTTGCTAGTGAACGCTATTTGTAACCTTTCAATTTCTTCAATATGAGCAAGGAAACCAAAGCTGTGAGCCACTAGCGTAGCTAGGGAGGGGCAGTCCGCCCCGGGTGGTACTTTTAAAGAGGCGGCACTTTTGGGTCTGCTGTAGACATTATGGTTTTTTTTGTAGGGTCCGGGGGCAGCAAACGGAAGGGCCGCCCCGGGCGGCACACACTCAAGCTACGCTAGTGCTGTGAGCAATAAATTAATCCGCTCAGAACTAGTGTATACGTTGATGTAATGATTAACACACTTGTCACGAATATAAGAGGTGATCGACTCCCATGCGTACAGAAAACTCACTTTTGTCCGTCGAGGGCTTATATGCCCCAATATTAGACTATTTTCTTTAGTCAATACATTATCATTTAGTTAATAAATTATCATTATTATTATCACACACACACACACACACACACACACACACACACACACACACAGATAGATATACCTATACATATCTTAGTGCGAACACGCTATCTTTAAGATTTGCTAAAGTTGCATCCTGAAAACTAGTCCCCATCTTTTGGTCCAGAAAACGTTTGGTCAGTTTCTGGAGGTTTTCCCTGTTGCAGACTCTATACTAAAACAAACTGAAGCAAAACCCACATAGGCGCAGGAGTGGCTGTGTGGTAAGTAGCTTGCTAACCAACCAGATGGTTGCAGGTTCAGTCCCACTGCGTGGCACCTTGGGCAAGTGTCTTCTGCTATAGCCCCGGGCCGACCAATGCCTTGTGAGTGGATTTGGTAGACGGAAACTGAAAGAAGCCTGTCGTATATATGTATATATATATGTGCGTGTGTGTGTTTGTGTGTGTGTGTTTGTCCCCCTAGCATTGCTTGACAACCGATGCTGGTGTGTTTATGTCCCCGTTACTTAGTGGTTCGGCAAAAGAGACTGATAGAATAAGTACTGGGCTTACAAAGAATAAGTCCCGGGGTCGAGTCGCTCGACTAAAGGGCGGTGCTCCAGCATGGCCGCAGTCAAATGACTGAAACAAGTAAAAGAGTAAAAGAGAGAGTATAGGTGTATTGCTTCTACATCTGGGACGGATCACTGCTGCTTGCACACTCCTAAATTTATTCATTAAATTTGCCATGTAGGCAGCACATAGATAAGGTAGCTTTGTGGGCTGGACACAGACATTGATGAGGCGAATGATTATGGTACAAAAATGATGAAGATGGGAGAAGATAGAAATCGCCCGCCGACCCTCTGCTTTTCTAAAACATTGTTCTTTAAAAGCACATATGGGATGGAAGCACTCCGTCGGTTACGACGATGAGGGTTCCGGTTGATCCAAATCAACGGAACAGCCTGCTCGTGAAATTAACGTGTAAGTGGCTGAGCACTCCACAGACACGTGCACCCTTAACGTAGTTCTCGGAGATATTCAGCGTGACACAGAGAGTGACAAGGCCGGCCCCTTGAAATACAGGTACAACAGAAACAGGAAGTAAGAGTGAGAGAAAGTTGTGGTGAAAGAGTACAGCAGGGATCACCACCATCCCCTGCCGGAGCCTCGTGGAGCTTTTAGGTGTTTTCACTCAATAAACACTCACAACGCCCGGTCTGGGAATCGAAACCGCGAGTCCGCCGCCCTAACCACTGGGCCATTGCGCCCCCTAAAGCACATATACAGAAGTATTAACCCTCTTACAATTTAAAATACAATATATTTGGATTAAAAAGTCCATATAAATATAAACACAATTTATACACAAATTGGAGGCGATAAACCTCTACAATACTTCCCCGGGTAATTTTCTTGCAACTTGCAGGCCTTCCTGCAACTGCAATCCGGGGCTCCAAAAATGAATTTTAACAAACGTTGCACACTCCTACATGCCTATTTCTTTACTACCCACAAGGGGCTAAACACAGAGAGGACAAACAAGGACAGACAAACGGATTAAGTCGATTATATCGACCTCAGTACGTTACTGGTACTTATTTAATCGACCCCGAAAGGATGAAAGGCAAAGTCGACCTCGGCGGAATTTGAACTCAGAACGTAGCATCAGACGAAATACCTATTTCTTTATTACGCACAAGGGGCTAAACATAGAGAGGACAAACAAGGACAGACATAGATATTAAGTCGATTACATCAACCCCAGTGCGTAACTGGTACTTAATTTATCGAACCCGAAAAGATAAAAGGCAAAGTCGACCTCGGCGGAATTTGAACTCAGAACCTAACGACAGAGGAAATACTGCTAAGCGTCCGGCGTGCTAACGATTCTGCCAGCTCACCGCCCTGCAGAGTCCTACATACCGATTACACGAAGAAAAGCAATGGTGTAAGAACATCGTTCAAACGTCCATGAATTTTCACGATTTAATTACGATTTCTCATTTTGTGTCAAAAACCTACAATTGTTAGAATTTACAATTTGAAATTACAATTTAAACACCAGACGAGTCTGGAGCCCTTTCTCTCTGCTCGATTTCCAAACAGTAAGTTATCAAGACCTATAATAAATAATGTTGTATAAATTCTGATGGAAGATGGTCGAAGTTTTAAGATGGTAGATTGTAAATCTATTTATAAGCATTTTGCTTTCCCATTATTTTCATATTTAAAAACAATGATAAATTGCAGATTTAAAGATGGATAGTGAACATGTTAATTAATAAGGCATCAAAACAGAATGACTCTCCCCAGACACAAAAGATACATAAATTATGTTAATGTGTTTATTTAATAAAATAAGCTAATTCAAGCTGTTAGGGGTCATACATATATTTTAATTTGACTGGTTTAATTTTAAAAAAATTGTGATTTCATACATGTTGGATTTTTTGATATATTTGTTTTATATTGTTGTAGATCTTGATTTATTTTTATGTATTTGTTATAAATTATTTAATATTTTTATAGGAAGTATAAAGGTTATATTACTCTTTTCTACTCTAGGCACAAGGGCCGAAATTTTGGGGGATTGTGGAGCAGTCGATTAAGATAAGAAGCCACGAGAGCCACTGCCAGGCAGTGGCTCCTGATCTTAACTGATTGGAAGTGTTATCATGTACATTGTTTTGTCTTAGTATAAAAGATGGGCTACAGCAAATATTCTGCTCAATATCACAGATTTGTTTGTCAGTTGTTTGACCTTAACCAGTTGAGCATGTCCCTTGGTGGCTGACGATATGTGCATCTCTGATCATGAGCAGAAGTAGAGGCAGAGCATCATAGCCGTGTGTTGAAAGGAATTCTTAGAGGTTTGGATAATTAACCTTTGGAACCATGGGTGGTTCTTTCAACATCCTTAAACAATCCTTATTCAGGAAGCTTTTGGGCGGGATGGGCTACTCGACCAGAAGAAAATTCTCACTGGGCCCCACCTGCAAGGTCATGTGCTGTTTATCTTGATATGAGATCACCATGTTACGCGCACATGCTTGTGATGCATGTACCTGGTGTACAATCATCAGACGGGTAATCATGATGGGTATACTGGGCTTCGTATATTTTACCCCAGTGTCACTTTGATGGCATGCACTGCTCTCTCATGCAATAAGAACAACAGCAGCAGCAGCAGCAGCAGCAACAACAACAACAACAACAACAACAGCAACAACAACAACAACAGCAACAACAACAACAACAACAACAACAACAACAATAATAATAATAATAATAATAATAATAATAATAATAAGTATGAAACTGAAACTGTATCTTGGGTACTGGGCCTGCAAACTCCTTATTTCGGTTTGAACGGCAGTTTTTTCTAGCGGTGTCATATGAAATTGTCACCTATAATTATGACCCTAGTATCGATCTATTGCATTTCAATCTGTTTTAGGGTTAGGGTTAGTTAGGGTTAAGAGTGGGGGAAGGGTATCTTTTTTTAACTTCAGAAATGTAAATAAAACCAATCTGTTTCTTAAACGAGGAACATATTCATACGGCACAGAATGCTTTTTTTTTACCTCAATAGACGTCATTGATTGGTTGAAATTGCAGAAATTGATGAAAAAAACAACAACAAATATCTTACAAACTGTAGAATTTTCTCAATAAAGCCAAGAGAAAAAGATGTTTTATAAACACATTCTACCAGTATACGAAGTTTAAAAGTGTTTAGTTACGTGGAAATTATTTAAAAAAAACTGCCGTTCAAACCGAAAAGATCCTAATGGTTCATAGACGTCCTCTTTCACATGTAGTTTTCCTTTTCTCCTTGTATTATTTTTTCATGTATGTGTGAATGTATGTATGTAGTGTTCGCGCGCGCGCACGCCTGTGTGTACGAGTATGACTGTACGGTTAATGTTATCAGTATGACACGTATAATTAAATCCGTTATGGGAGTGTGAAGTGCACCAGATATTGCTGTGTCGAGACGACATTGTTCTGCGATCTTGTCCTTCTTCTTGTTCGTTCGCTAGCGTGTTTAGGGGAGTCGTAACAAGGATGCAAGCCCCCCCCCCCCCCAATTAATGTCTGTCGCTCTCTCTCTCTCTCTCTCTCTCTCACACACTCTGGCCTGCACTCTCTCTTTCTGTGTGTGTATGCCTGTGGATGTGTGTATGTATACGCATTTATCTATGTAATTCACATATACAGGAGTGGCTGTGTGGTAAGTAGCTTGCTTACCAACCACATGGTTCCGGGTTCAGTCCCACTGTGTGGCACCTTGGGCAAGTGTCTTCTACTATAGCCTCGGGCCGACCAAAGCCTTGTGAGTGGATTTGGTAGAACGAAACTGAAAGAAGCCCGTCGTATATATGTTTATATATATATATATATATATATATATATGTGTGTGTGTGTGTGGTGTGTGTGTGTGTGTGTGTTTGTGCGTCTGTGTTTGTCCCCCTAGCATTGCTTGACAACCGATGGTGGTGTGTTTATGTCCCCGTCACTTAGCGGTTCGGCAAAAGAGACCGATAGAATAAGTACTGGGCTTACAAAAAAGAATAAGTCCCGGGATCGAGTTGCTCGATTAAATGACGGTGCTCCAGCATGGCCGCAGTCAAAATGACTGAAAACAAGTAAAAGAGACAAGTAAAAGAGAGTAAAGAGTATACACATATACAGGAGTATTAAGAGTAAAAAAGAGTATATACACACAGAGACACACAGACACACAGACGAATATATTTTTAAGACGAAGTGATGAGGAAAGAAAATATAAAGCGCGACGGAGATAGAAACGGAGGGCGGGTCGGGCCGGCGGGGGGGGACGGAAGGGTCGGGCGGGCGGGAGGGACGGGGGTGCCCTCGGTGGTGGAAGAAAGAAGAGAAAGAAGTTTTTTTTAAAAAATGTAATAGTTAGGGTGAGAGACGCAGATAAGAGAAGGATGGGTGGGATGCTGGCAACAAAAGAAACGCACGAACATTGAAAAACGGGGGTAACATCGCTTTCTTTGGGAATCTGGGTCAAAGAATTCCCCAGTCTTTTATTATCTGTGCACACATATTTATTTATTTATTTATATATTTATTTATTTATTTAACTCTTTTTTTTTTTTTTTGACTCGTTTACTCCTCCGCCATGTTTTTTTTTTTTTTATTGTGTTATATATATATATATATATATATTTTTTTCCTTTTTTGGGGTCTTTCTGTTCGGTCGTGGGACGGCAGCCCACGCTGGGATTACAGATTGGAAGAATGTAGTTATTTATATCGACCTCATGTACTTAATGATTTAAAAAAAATTTTTTTTTATTTTTATTTTTTTGTTTTGTAATGTCTAGTACTCATGTTATTAGTTCTCGCTTTGCCGAACCGCTAAGTTACAAGGATGTAAACAAGCTAACATTGGTTGTTAAGAATCGGTTGCATAAAAATAAGACACGAACGGAGCTACAGGCTGATGCACGTGCACGAATGCACACACACACACACACAAACACACACACACACACACACACACCACACACAATATTATCTATCTATCTATCTGTCTATTTCCCCCTCTCCCTACCCCTCTCTCTCCCCCCTCTCTCTCTCTCTCTCTCTCTATATATATATATATATATATAAATATATTGTATATATATATATATATATATATATATATATTATATATGTGTGTGTATGTGTTGTGTGTGTGGTGTGTGTGTGTGTGTGTGTGTAAAAGTAAAAAATACAAACGTGAAGCATTTAAGACGACACAAAAAACACGGACGGGACATTCGAAGCCTTCAATCTTCAGTCAAGAACCGGATCATCTTCGCAATTTCGGCTGATTAATATATATATATATAAGTTCAGCAAAAATTTAGATTCAAATGAATATGGTACTTAATTTAGATGCACCAGAATTCTGTATGGTGTTATCCATAAAAATCCTTGAGGTGATTATAATCAAAATAAGCAGCAGGAATGACTCCGGTAATTTGGTACGATCGTTTCGTACTACATCATTTTATTAAACGTTGTAAGTATTACAACAGTTTTAAAATTCTGAGTACTCATCAGATGCTTATATATATATATATATATATATATATAGTTAATCCAAACATGAAAACACAACAACGCGAGGACGTGGAACAAGTATAGCATTATTGGACGCTCAGGAAAGAAGGAAATATATAAATATAGGGATGGTATTATTAAAATACCATCACAAGTGGTAAGCGAATTATTAGCCGTACAGGCAAATTAATAAAATATTTACATACAATATTTGATATGTACATATATACAGAAAGGTACTACATGAGTACCTATATCGCTAATTATAGAAGTCAAAAAATACTTCTGTACCACTGAAAAGTCACAAATCTATTACAGACGTAAACAGGCTATATATATATATATATATATATATATAAGCAATAATAAATCTCTGAGCGAGGTATAAACAGTAGCTGTACGACATCGTGAAATATATTTGCCACTTAAATGTGACTAACCCTTAAGGGTGGATGCTACTGTAGCTTGTAGCCCCAGGAGGTCACCTCCTCCAGCTGGCTATTGACACACTTTCTGTGCCCTATCAGTATTTGCAAAGGGAAGCCATCCTTCCCAGCTTCAATCTGACGTGATACACACTAACTCTGGTTTCTGAGGATTGACCCGTCATCAGCATGTGACAATCACCGATTGCCCATGAAAAGTGGGTCCCCTTTGCAAATATATATCCTTTTTCCAGTGACGAAAAGTCACTGATGTCGAAAAAGTGTAAACAAGCAATAACACAATGTAACGCATGGTTTGTTTATCTGTATTTTTTAATATTCATATATGCATTTTTTGCCACTAAATTAAAAAATCACGTTCGTTTTGACTCAACATCGATAGTTATTTATTTATTCCTAATTTCATATTTGCTTGTTATATTTATAACTTTTCTCTACAGCACGTTGTTGGTTCAATCTATTCTAGTATTGTGAGGATAATTACACAACATTTAGTAGTTTTTCATATATTGAAAGGTATTTAAGAAGGATAATATTAGTTAGAACAAAAAGAAACAATAAAACTCTGCACTGTAAATGCCTTGATAACTATTTTCTTAAGATGAGAAGTGCTTTGACGATCGAGATTTTCTGGAGTGTATACCTTCATCTCTTCTGACTAGAGACCATATATAATCTCCCATCATAGCAGTATCATATCGTCCTTGGTATCTTCTTTCCATAGTTGAGATGTCCTGATGAAATCTTTCACCATGCTCCTCACTGACATCACCCAAGTTTTCGGGGAAAAATCTAGGTGAGAGTGCAAAAATGAACCTTTAAGGGCATACGACAACCCATTTCAGAAAGTTTTCAATAAGATTTGCTACCAGCTATTTGTAATTAGGATCCTCGTGATTTCCTAGGAATCCACGAACTACATCACGAAATGCACACCAAGCTTCTTCATCAACTTTTATCATCGCTCTTTCCAGTTTCTTCGACTTTAACATTGCATTTAGTTGGGACCCAACAAATATGTCACCCTTGATCTTAGTCTCAGATAGTTTTGGAAGCATAAGATAAATTTCTTGAAAAGCTTATCCTCTAAAATCTAAGGCCTTCACAAACTGTTTTACCAATCCGAGTTTGATATGAA
>NW_021832435.1:0-7500 GCF_006345805.1 Octopus sinensis | reverse complement strand
TCTTTCTTTCTTTCTATCTATCTATCTATCTATCTATCTATCTATCTATCTATCTATCTATCTATTCGGAAGCTAATTGTTCTTTCTTTCTTTCTTTCTTTAGTTCTTTCTTCTTCTTTCTTTCTTTCCTTCTTTCTTTCTTTCTTTCTTTCTTTCTTTCTTTCTTTCTTTCTATCTATCTATCTATCTATCTATCTATCTATCTATCTATCTATCTATCTCTATCTATTCGGAAGCTTAATTGTTATTATTTTCTTTCTTTAGTTCTTTCTTCTTCTTTCTTTCTTTCTTTCTTTCTTTCTTTCTTTCTTTCTTTCTTTCTTTCTTTCTATCTATCTATCTATCTATCTATCTATCTATCTATCTATCTATCTAGATCAGTGGCTCTCAAGGTTCCGTATAAGAATTTTGGGGGTCCACGCAGCAAAATTGTAAACTGAGGATTCACAACAGTCTTATAAAGGGATCGTGAAAAAAAAGGGGGAGAATTCCGATCAAAAGAAATCGTGAAAAAAAAAAGAAAAAAGTGGGGCCGATCAAAAGGGATCGTGTATAACAGAAATGTCAATGTAAACTTTTTGCTTTCGATGTATATACTGGTATATATTGCAACAAACAGCTAGGTTTTTTTTCCAATGTCTTAAATGGTTCTATCTGTTACGTAGTTCAGCAGAAGCGAATGTATGAATAGCAAAATAGAACATGTTTAAAGATGTTTCTATAAAGTTATGGGGGGGTTCACCTGAATAAGATAAAGAATGGTCGAGAACCCTTGATCTAGATTGATAGACAGACAGACAGATATGTTTCTTTATTACCCACAAGGGGCTAAACATAGAGGGGACAAATAAGGACAGACAAACGAATTAAGTCGATTACATCGACCTCGACCCCAGTGCGTAACTGGTACTTAATTTATCGACCCCAAATGGATGAAAGGCAAAGTCGACCTCGGCAGAATTTGAACTCAGAACGTAACGGCAGACGAAATACGGCTACGCATGATCACCCGGCGTGCTAACGGTTCTGCCAGACATAGATGCGAGCGCATCTCTGCTCCGTAGACATACGTTTTCTAACCAAACTTTTTGCGAACTGGTTTGCCTTCGAAATGCCAATCGACAGACAGATATGTTTCTTTATTACCCACAAGGGGCTAAACATAGAGGGGACAAATAAGGACAGACAAACGAATTAAGTCGATTACATCGATTGCATCGACCCCAGTGCGTAACTGGTACTTAATTTATCGACCCCGAATGGATGAAAGGCAAAGTCGACCTCGGCGGAATTTGAACTCAGAACGTAACGGAGAGACGAAATACGGCTACGCATGATCACCCGGCGTGCTAACGGTTCTGCCAGCTCGGAGATGCGAGCGAGTCTCTGCTCCGTAGATATACGTTTTCTAACCAAACTTTTGCGAACTGGTTTGCCTTCGAAATGCCAATCGACAGACAGATATGTTTCTTTATTACCCACAAGAGGCTAAACATAGAGGGGACAAATAAGGACAGACAAACGCGAATTAAGTCGATTACATCGACCTCGACCCCAGTGCGTAACTGGTACTTAATTTATCGACCCCCGAATGGATGAAAGGCAAAGTCGACCTCGGCGGAATTTGAACTCGGAACGTAACGGAGAGACGAAATACGGCTACGCATGATCACCCGGCGTGCTAACGGTTCTGCCAGACATAGATGCGAGCGAGTCTCTGCTCCGTAAGACATACGTTTCTAACCAAACTTTTTGCGAACTGGTTTGCCTTCGAAATGCCAATCGACAGACAGATATGTTTCTTTATTACCAACAAGGGGCTAAACATAGAGGGGACAAATAAGGACACACAAACGAATTAAGTCGATTACATCGACCTCGACCCCAGTGGCGTAACTGGTATTAATTTATCGACCCCGAATGGATGAAAGGCAAAGTCGCCCTCCGGCGGAGAGGAATTTGAACTCAGAACGTAACGGAGAGACGAAATACGGTCTACGCATGATCACCCGGCGTGCTAACGGTTCTGCCAGACATAGATGCGAGCGCATCTCTGTCCGTAGACATACGTTTCTAACCAAACTTTTTGCGAACTGGTTGCCTTCGAAATGCCAATCGACAGACAGATATGTTTCTTTTTATTACCACAAGGGGCTAAACATAGAGGGGACAAATAAGGACACACAAAAGAATTATAAATACTAAGTCGATTACATCGATGCATCGACCCAGTGCGTAACTGGTACTTAATTTATCGACCCCGAATGGAATGAAAGGCAAAGTCGACCTCGGCGGAATTTGAACTCAGAACGTAACGGCAGACGAAATACGGCTACGCAGACACCGGATCAACGGCGTGCTAACGGTTCTGCCAGCTCGGAGATGCGAGCGAGTCTTGCTCTCGTAGACATACGTTCTAACCAAACTTTTTGCGAACTGGTTTGCCTTCGAAATGCCAACGACAGACAGATAGTTTCTTTTTACCCACAAGGGGCTAAAACATAGAGGGGACAAATAAGGACACACAAACGAATTAAGTCGATTACATCGACCTCGACCCCAGTGCGTAATGGTACTTATTTATCGAACCCCGAAGATGAAAGGCAAAGTCGACCTCGGCGGAATTTGAACTCAGAACGTAACGGCAGACGACGAAATACGGGCTAGCATGATCACCCGGGTGCTAAACGGTTCTGCCAGCTCGGAGATGCGAGCGAGTCTCGCTCCGTAGACATACGTTTTCTAACCAAATTTTGCGAACTGGTTTGCCTTCGAAATGCCAATCGACAAACAGATATGTTTTTATTACCCACAAGGGCCTAAACATAGAGGGGACAAATAAGGACACACAAACGAATTAAGTCGATTACATCGATGCATCGACCCCAGTGCGTAATGGTACTTATTTATCGACCCCGAATGGATGAAAGGCAAAGTCGACCTCGGCGGAATTTGAACTCAGAACGTAACGGCAGACGGAAATACGGCTGCATGATCACCCGGCCGTGCTAACGGTTCTGCCAGCTCGGAGATGCGAGGCGCGTCTCTGCTCCGTAGGACATACGTTTCTAACCAAACTTTTTGCGAACTGGTTTGCCTTCGAAATGCAATCGACAGACAGTATGTTTCTTTATTACCCACAAGGGGCTAAACATAGAGGGGACAAATAAGGACACACAAACGAATTAAGTCGATTACATCGATTGCATCGACCCCAGTGCGTAACTGGTACTTAATTTATCGACCCCCGAATGGATGAAAGGCAAAGTCGACCTCGCGGAATTTGAACTCAGAACGTAACGGCAGACGAAATACGGCTACGCATGATCACCCGGCGTGCTAACGTTCTGCCAGCTCGGAGATTGCGAGACGAGTCTGCTCCGTAGACATACGTTTTCTAACCAACTTTTTGCGAATGGTTTGCCTTCGAAATGCCAATCGACAGACAGATTATGTTTCTTTATTACCCACAAGGGGCTAAAACATAGAGGGGACAAATAAGGACACACAAACGAATTAAGTCGATTACATCGACCTCGACCCCGGTGCGTAACTGGTACTTAATTTATCGACCCCCGAATGGATGAAAGGCAAAGTCGACCTCGGCGGAATTTGAACTCGGAACGTAACGGAGAGACGAAATACGGCTACGCATGATCACCCGGCGTGCTAACGGTTCTGCCAGCTCGGAGATGCGAGCGAGTCTCTGCTCCGTAGACATACGTTTCTAACCAAACTTTTTGCGAACTGGTTTGCCTTCGAAATGCCAATCGACAGACAGATATGTTTCTTTATTACCCACAAGGGGCTAAACATAGAGGGGACAAATAAGGACACACAAACGAATTAAGTCGATTACATCGATTGCATCGACCCCAGTGCGTAACTGGTACTTAATTTATCGACCCCCGAATGGATGAAAGGCAAAGTCGACCTCGGCGGAATTTGAACTCAGAACGTAACGGCAGACGAAATACGGCTACGCATGATCACCCGGCGTGCTAACGGTTCTGCCAGCTCGGAGATGCGAGCGAGTCTCTGCTCCGTAGACATACGTTTCTAACCAAACTTTTTGCGAACTGGTTTGCCTTCGAAATGCCAATCGACTGAAGAAGTAGAAAAAACAGTAAAAGTAAGAATTAAAATAAAAAAACAATAATAATAAAATAACCAAAAAAAAAAAAATGACAAAGAAAAAGAGGTACGGTGCTTGTATTCTTTCTTATCTGCGATAACCCAGATCTTCTAAACAGCGGCCTTGAGTCTCTAATTACTCTGAATTCGCACTGAAAAGCGATAAAAAGTCTTATTCTCATTAAATTCTAGATAGGGATCTAGAGAAAACGATGACATATAATAAGGAGGACGGACACATGTCTTCCATCTTTCTAACACTTACACACTCCGTGTGTAGTGAATGTGTGTGTGTGTGTGTGTGTGTGTGTGTGTGTGTGTGTGTGTGTGTGGTGTGTGTGAGTGCAGGTGCGTGTGTGCGTTTGCTGAATTGTGTGTAAATTTTTTTTGCATACATGCATTTGTGTGTGCGTGCGTGCGTGTGTTGTGTATGCGTACATGTGTGTGTGTGTGTGTGTGTGTGTGTGCATGTGTCTGTGCATGTATGAGCTTATATATATATATATATACACACACATACATTTCTATATATGCAAATAGAATATATATATATATATGTATATATGTATAAGTATATAATATATATATATATATGTGGTGTGTGTTATGTATATATCTATACATTACACACACACACACACACACACATATATATATATATATATATATATATATATATGAAATATATGTGCATACACATACATAAGCACCCGCGAATAAATGCATATCTTTTAATCGTTTTACTTGTTTGTGACCTTGGACTTCGGTCATGCTAGAGCGCGACCTTGAAAGTTTTGGTGGAGCAAATCGACTCGAGTACCACATTGTTCCGGGTTCAGTCCCATTGCGTGGCACCTTGGGCAAGTGTCTTCTACTATAGCCTCGGGCCGACCAAAGCCTTGTGAGTGGACTTGGTAGACGGAAACTGAAAGAAGCCCGTCGTATACATGTATATATGTATGTGTGTGTATATGTTTGTGTGTGTGTGTGTGTGTGTGTGTGTGTGTGTGTGTGTGTTATCCCCCACCCCAACATCGCTTGACAACCGATGCTGGTGTGTTTAGGTCCCCGTAACTTAGCGGTTCGGCAAAAGAGACCGACAGAATAAGTACTAGGCTTACAAAGAATAAGTCCTGGGGGGTCGATTCGATTCGACTAAAGGCGGTGCTCCAGCATGGCCGCAGTCTCAAATGACTGAAACAAGTAAAAGAATAAAAGAATAAAAGAAAAACACGTTTTTACATTGTTCAACCTACTTAAGTTAATATTTGAAAAAAAAAAACAAAATAGGAATTTTGAAGAAGTTTCTATAAAACTAATTTTAAATATCGAATGGCTATGAGGGTTCACCAGAATAAGATAGTATTTCAAATTATAAATATCTTGGGTCATACATATCATCATCTGGAAAAGACTTTCTAACTAGAAAGGGTATGGCCTGGTCAGCCTGTAATGACATGCATAAGATCTGGTCATCAAATCTAAGTTGAGACTTCAAACTTGAAATCTTCAAAGCCACAGTCGAACCAATTCTACCATATGGCTCAGAAACCTGGACGTTATCAAAGAAGCTTGAGAGGCGGTTGGATGGGACCTACACTCGCCTCCTTATGAGAGCTCAAGATCTCTCGTGGAAGCGCCATCCAACCAAAATGCAAATATATGGGAAACTACAACCTGTGTCATCTTTTGTGAAAGGTAGGAGAGTCCAGTTTGCTGGACATTGTTGTAGAGTGAAAAAAAAAGAAGTAATTCTACTCTTTCCTCTGGAAGTCATCTACTTGCAATACCAGAGGGCGCACACTCTCCTACCCTGATGTAATCTCCGGGGATACAGGCATCGAGCAACAGGACCTCCGTAATGCCATGATAGACCGTGAAGTCTGGCGTAGCATGGTAAATTCCATTGTCTCGACCAAGGTCGAACAATGATGATGATTGATTTCAAAGGGGTCCATAGATGTAAAAATGGTTGAGAGCCCCGTTTTACATTGTTCAACCTACATAAGTTAATGTCTAAAAAACTAACAAGGAATTTTGAAAGAAGTTCCTATAAAACAAGTGTTATTTTGGTTTTTTTTTACATCAAATACGCGCAGGAGTGGCTGTGTAGTAAGTAGCTTGCTAAACAACCACATGGTTCCGGGTTCAGTCCCAGCGTGGCATCTTGGGCAAGTGTCTTTGCTATAGCCCGGGCGACCAATGCCTGTGAGTGGATTTGGTAGACGGAAACTGAAAGAAGCCCGTCGTATATATGTATATATATATATATGTATGTATGTGGTGTGGTTTGTGTGTCTTTGTTTATCCCCCTAGCATTGCTTGACAACCCGATGCTGGTTGGTTTACGTCCCGTCACTTAGCGGTTCGGAAAAGAGACCGATAGAATAAGTACTGGGCTTACAAAGAATAAGTCCGGGGTCGATTTGCTCGACTAAAGGCGGTGCTCCAGCATGGTCGCAGTCAAATGACTGAAACAAGTAAAAGAGTAAAAAGAGTAAGAGAGTAAATGGCTATGACGGTCCACCAGAATAAAATAGTAATCAAAGGGGTCCATTGATAAAAAAAAAAAATAGTTGAAACCCTCCGGTCTAGACGGAGAGAGGTTTAAAATCCGGAACTCAATACTCGAACTTCGACTAGAGTATTACACTGGCCGTCCCGACTGTTCAACCGTGACATCACATCTGAAGCCAGGTTCTGATTTACGAGCGTCGTGTGATAATGGTAGGCCTAAGGTGTGTGAATGTGTATGTTTGTGTGTATGTGTGTATTTGTGTGTGTGTATGTGTGTATTTGTGTGTATGTGTGTATTTGTGTGTATGTGTGTATTTGTGTGTGTGTATGTGTATATATGTGTGTGTGTACGTGCGTGCGTGTGCGATAGCCCTTCCCTAAATTGAATTCATCACGAAAAGGTCTCATGCACCAGGTGGATATATTTTTGTCAACAACAGATTTCAGTATACACACACACACACACACACACACTCACACACTCACACACACACACACAACAAACACGCACGTACACAAATTTACACGCGCACACAGACACACGTTTACAGATACACATACAGACACGCGCGCACGCGAGTGTGTGTGTGTATGTGTGTGTTTGTGCGTGCGTGCGTGCGCACACGTAAACAGACGCAAATACACGTAAACACACACTCACACACAATCAATCACACACACACACACACATATGCAAACACAGAAATAAGCATACACACACACATCTACACAAACATATCTTCACAAACACACTTCTACACACGCACACAAGCATAAAAGCACACACTTCTACACACGCATATCTTCACAAGCACACACACATTCACACACACTTCTACACAAGCACAC
>NW_021832434.1:117500-120918 GCF_006345805.1 Octopus sinensis | reverse complement strand
TGATATTGTAGGGTTGGTGTGAGAGACCAGATCTGGCCAGTTTGAACATAAAACAGGTAGAATACTTTTGGCCGGATATGGCCGGTTTAAATGCCAAAGGGTTAAGGCTGGTTCAGCATTTTCCTTTCGCCTCTGGAAAAACAGTTAAATTTGCCGTGATTTTATATCTACTAATTAGGTTCATTCATAGATATTAATTGTTGTCTGTCATTGTGCTGCTGGGTAAAGACCGAATCGAGATGAAAGGGATCCTTCCACAGAAGCCGACTACAGGGACCACACTGATATGTTCAACAACAATCTGTTTTATATGTTTTATCAAAACAAATTTTCACACACTCTATTTCTCTTTTTCTCCCTCTTTCTCTCTATCTCTCCTTCTCCCTCTTTCTTTCTCTCTCTCTCAACAACAACCTGTCATTATGGTGAAAGTCTCTTTCTAAAGTCTGTGTTACATTGTCTGTGTTGAAAGATACACACACAAACAAAAAATAGCTATATATATATGAATAAATAAATGGAGTTTAACACAGGTGTAAATCAAGTATTTTTACTTTTGACACATGTTTCGAAAATTCCACTGATACGAGTTTCGTTTTTTTTCACTTTCCTGAAGAGAAGATTGCATTGTTTATACCATTTATTCTTTTGAATTGTATCAGTAGAATTTTCGAAACATGTGTCGAAAGTAAAAATATTTGATTTACACCTGCGTTAAACTCCATTTACTTATTCATATATTATTCAAACAAAATATTCAACGTAAACACGAAGTTTCTACCTTTATAAACAAGGAGTTACAACATCTTTACTTGTGAGATTTATGCTACCCTGGTAACTATTTATTTATTTTTTCCGTGTTAATTGTTAACAAGGTAAAAATACACTCATCTATAAATATATATATATATATATATATATATATATATATATTGGTAAAACGGTAAGATAACAAAAGAAAGAAAGAGACCTCAAATTATGTAAATAGAGGAAATTTATCTGTAAAATAATATGTGACAATTATTCGGTAACCAAGATAAAACTCTGAGTTTCAGATGCCGAAGTGGAAATCCACACGCCATCTCTTCGGTTATCTGGCTATTTAAATAGCCATAGACCAAAGAGAGATGGTGTTGTGGATTTCCACTTCGGCTTCTGAAACTCAGAGTTTTATCTTGACTATCGAGTAATGAACATATTATTGTATAGATATATATATACATACATATATATATATATATATATATATATATATATATATATATATATATCATATATGTAGATATAGTCATTTTTTAAAAGTCTGTGTTAAAATTGCATTGACAAACTTTCACTTAAAAGTTCCTGCCATTTGCTCAAAACTTGTTAGCTACTATGGTGACAACACTACCTATCTATCTTTCACACACATACATACATTCTCTCTCTCTCTCTCACTACAACAACTTTTTCCATCCTTGTTAATATACATTGTGACAGGAGTTATCACCACTTCTCCTCCCCTTCTTCCTTCCCCCTACATAGATGGCGTGATAAACTGACAAACTGTGAATAACGTCTCTTTCATAAGGTTTTTATTTAAATATCTATTGATTTCTTTGTTTCTTCCTTTTCCAGAATGCAACTGCAATCCAGCTGGAGCCATCCGTGTTCCTGGTCAACCCTTGGGTGGTTGTGGCCCTGGGGCAGCAATGTCAGACAAACTGTGCGAATGCAAGGAGAGGGTCATTGGAAATATATGCGACACATGTAAAACCGGATATTGGGATTTAGATTCAAATAATCCCCTTGGATGCCGTCGTAAGTATATCCTTCTGAATGTGTGATTGAGGGATTATTTATCACTCTTAGGAATAACATTCATGACTTCATTCCCTTCTCTCTCTCTCTCTTTCACTCCCATATATGTGTGTGTGGTGAGATGCATATATATATATAGATGTAAATATATATACACAAATATGTGTCTACTTATATGGATATATTTGTAATGTGTGCATGTTTAAATATATTTGGCGACGGACTTGGTAAACACCCACAAAGTTTATCAACCACCACCAACAACAACACTGAACACCTTTTTGATCTCCATGTGTCTAACACCCGTGGACATGCCTACAAGTCAGAAAACAGCACAGCTCCCATGACTTTCGGAACATTTTTTCACGCTCAGAGTTGCTGAAGCATTGAATAAACTGCCTGCGTCAGTTGTTGACTGCCATGACACTGGCTCCTTTAAGCCCTCATGCTTTCCGAAATCCGTCGAAACTACACCTGATTATATATACACTTTCGATGAGTTGTAGTGCCCTGAGCACTGTACACAATTATTTTATTATATATATATACGACAGACATACTGTATGTATATATATATATATATATATATATGTGTGTGTGTGTCTTGTCTGTGCATACATGATTTGTTATAATATGTGTGTCTGTGTGTGTAGATATTTTTAGGTATTATATGATTATAATCATATTATATATTATTATATATATATATATTATATATAATATATATTATATATATATATATATATATATATATATATATATATTATATTATATATAATATATATTTATGATATAATATATATATATATATATATATATATATATTATATATATATATATATATTATATATATATATATATATATATATATATATGAATATATGTATATATATATATATATATATGATATTTATATATATATATATATATATATTTATATCTATATATATTATTATATATATATATATATATCTATATTTATGTATATGTATATATATATATATATTTCTATATCTATGTATGTATATATATATATATATATGTATATGTATATATATATATATATATATTATATATATTGTATATTATATGTATATGCATGGAAGGCGGACATTAACGATGATATTATATATATACCATATATATATATATATACATATATATATATAATTATATATTGTATATCATTTATATATATATACATATATATATATATATGTATCTCATATATATGTATATACATATATATGTATATACACATATATATGTATACACATATATATGTATAGACATATATATGTATACACATATATATGTATATACACATATATATGTATATACATATATATATATACATATATATATATATATACATATATATATACATACATACACAAACACAAAATATATATATAATGTAAACTTGCCCATTTCATTGACTACCTACCCTGATAACAATCTCCTCTTCCTCCTCCTCTCATTACAGAATGTGAATGCAATCCAGCAGGAACAGTGGGGGGCATCAATGTGTGTGATGGCGCCACTGGTCAGTGCATGTGCAAAGTAGACGTTGTGGAGCGCAACTGTAACCAGTGTAAGGACGGAACCTATGCCCTAT
>NW_021832434.1:77500-112500 GCF_006345805.1 Octopus sinensis | reverse complement strand
AATTGAAGATGGTTACCGACCAGGCGGAGGCAAAGTCTACTTTGCCTTCAATCAAAGAGTATTCCCAGACTTCTCTTGGAAAGGTTATGCCATCATGTCTGAGAAACAGGTAAGAGCCTAATGACTTAGAAGTTGGTATTTTGGTATTTTGGGGAAGGTGTGTGTATGTGTGTGTATGTGTGTACACGTGTGTCCATGTGTATGTAGAAGGCAAAAAGTGTAAGAAGCCTGTTATATACATATGATCTGGCAATGTTTCTATGTTTGGATGCCCTTCCTAACGATCGTCCCAGTTCGAAGGCTTTATTTACCTAGTTTCAGTGGAATACATCCACTTGTTTTCAGTAATAGAAATATTAAAATTACTAAGTCTCTCTAAAGGCGATTACGGCAGTGTGGATGTATTCCACTGAAACTAGGTAAATAAAGCCTTCGAACTGGGACGATCAGTAGCGACACCTGCAAGTCTGACTGCGCTGCATTGATAAGGGGCAACAACCCTGAAACGTCTGTAGCTGTCTGACTGGCAGGATGAAGCGGCTGACCTCCCTTGTTCGAAGGTTTGTAATGGACGCAGGTTCGTGTGTCAACTAGCTAGCTTGAGGCGGTGGCCTCTTGGAGCTAATCAGCGTATATATATATGCATGTGCCTGTATTTATATATATATATATATATATATATATACCGGAGTAAACACATAAATGTGAAACAAGGTGGAAAAAAAGAGTACTCAAATACCAGTGGTAGAGTAATATGCTTTATTTATTAATTTCTGGTGCTTTTAAATAAAGTATATATATATATATATATATATATATACGTATGTATGTAGAGACCGAGACCTTTGGAAGTATGCTGTGTGTGAGAAGACCCGGCAGGACAAGTGAGAGCATAACCCATGGCTTCTACCTGGGATGTAGCCAGTTCACTTATGCATACCTTTCCGACACAAAACTCTACTAGTGAAGACCTGTTGAGGCAAGTGAAAATCAAAATCAAAATTGAAATCGATCAACATCAATGGAAATTGCAGCTGTGATATCAGTGCCAGTGGTATATAAGAGAACCATCCGAACATGGCCGTTGCCAGCGCCGCCCCGACCGGCCTCGTGCCCAGTGGCACGTAAAAAGCACCATCCGATCATGGCTGTTGCCAGCCTCGCCTGGCACCTGTGGTGGTGGCATGTAAAAAGCACCCACTACACTCTCGGAGTGGCTGGCGTTAGGAAGGGCATCCAGCCGTAGAAACATTGCCAGATCAGACTGGAGCCTGGTGCAGCCTTCTGGCTCCCCCAGACCCCAGTTGAACCGTCCAACCCATGCCAGCATGGAAAGCAGACGCTAAACGTCTTCACATTTATGGAGATACATGCACAAGTCAAATATTTATACGGATTTTTCCTTTCCTGAAGTTTGCATACATTTTTTTGGCAGACTCTGTATATAAAACTAGCAGTATCGCCCGGCGTTGCTCGGGTTTGTAAGGGAAATGACTATATAAGCATTTTTGAGAGTTACTTCTCTTATATAAACCAAGCAAAATGGCGGAAAAAGTACTAAACCCAGAAGGGCTCGATATGAATCACGACTATAAGATACCCGGTTTTGGTTAAACTGCACTGCAAAATGTGGGAGTAGTTAGGAATCTAAATCGTAGGAGACAGACTCTCACACAACTTCAGTTTTATATATAAAAATTAGTGCCAGCGCAGTCAAACCGTCCAGCCTATGCCAGCATGGACAACGGATTTTAAATGATGTGTGTGTAATGTTACTGTTCTTTGTTTTACACTGTTTGTTTCTCGCTCTCCTTCTTTGTTTACTCTTCTAATGCCTACAACACAGCTTCTGATATCACTCACCCATTTCATTTCTCCGTCCTGCAGCCAGAGGTCCTGATCCAGTCCCTCATCCAGAAACCCTCGCTCTACCGACTGCTCATCCGCTACCACAACCAACACGACGAAGCCGTGGAAGGGAAGATAACACTGACCCCTCGCATCCCCACTGACACCGAGCAAATGGCAATGATCACCTTCCAGCCAACCGACAAGCCAACCTTCACCAAATCTGCAGACGTGAGTTCAATCCTTGTGCTCAACCCTGGAAAATGGACCATTTCAATCAAGGTATCATCGGAGCATCTAAACGAGGACCTCTTCTTGGTAAGTGCCTTTCTGATAATTGGTTTGGTGAAGGTGCCAAGTTGGCCGGGTCGTTAGTTTGGCAGTATGTCTTCTAGTTAAGGCGGCGAGCTGGCAGAATCCTTAGCACGCCGGGTGAAATGCTTAGCGGTATTTCATCTGCCGCTACGTTCTGAGTTCAAATTCCGCCGAGGTCGACTTTGCCTTTCATACTTCCTCTCTCTTTCTCTCTCTCACACACACACTCACTCTCACCCACCCTCTTTCTCCCACTCACACTCTACCTCTCACTCACTTCCTTTCTGTCTCTCTTTTCCCACCTCATACTTCCTCTTTCTTTCTCTCTCTCACACACACACTCACTCTCACCCACCCTCTTTCTCCCACTCACACTCTACCTCTCACTCACTCCTTTCTGTCTCTCTTTTCCCACCTCATACTCCTCTCTCTTTCTCTTCTCACACACACACTCACTCTCACCACCTCTTCTCCCACTCACTTCCTTTCTGTCTCTTTTCCCACCTCATACTTCCTCTCTCTTTCTCTCTCTCACCCACTCTCTTTCTCCCACCACACTCTACCTCTCACTCATTCCTTTCTGTCTCTCTTTTCCCACCTCATTCTTCCCTTCTTCTCTCTTCTCTCTCTCACACCACACACTCACTCTCACCCACCCTCTTTCTGTCTCTCTTTTCCCACCTCATACTTCCTCTCTCTTTCTCTCTCTCAACCCACTCTCTTTCTCCACTCACATCTACCTCTCACTCACTTCCTTTCTGTCTCTCTTTTCCCACCTCATACTTCCTCTCTCTTTCTCTCTCTCACACACACACTCACTCTCACCACCTCTTCTCCACTCACTTCCTTCTGTCTCTCTTTTCCCACCTCATACTTCTCTCTCTTTCTCTCTCTCACACACACACTCACTCTCACCCACCCTCTTTCTGTCTCTCTTTTCCCACCTCATACTTCCTCTCTCTTTCTCTCTCTCACCCACTCTCTTTCTCCCACTCACACTCTACCTCTCACTCACTTCCTTTCTGTCTCTCTTTTCCCACCTCATACTTCCTCTCTCTTTCTCTCTCTCACACACACACTCACTCTCACCCACCCTCTTTCTCCCACTCACTTCCTTTCTGTCTCTCTTTTCCCACCTCATACTTCCTCTCTCTTTCTCTCTCTCACCCACTCTCTTTCTCCCACTCACACTCTACCTCTCACTCACTTCCTTTCTGTCTCTCTTTTCCCACCTCATACTTCCTCTCTCTTTCTCTCTCTCACACACACACTCACTCTCACCCACCCTCTTTCTCCCACTCACTTCCTTTCTGTCTCTCTTTTCCCACCTCATACTTCCTCTCTCTTTCTCTCTCTCACCCACTCTCTTTCTCCCACTCACACTCTACCTCTCACTCACTTCTTTTCTGTCTCTCTTTTCCCACCCCATACTTCCTCTCTCTTTCTCTCTCTCACACGCACTCACTCTCACCCACACTCTTTCTCCCACTCACACTCTACCTCTCACTCACTTCCTTTCTGTCTCTCTTTTACAGGATTACCTCGTATTGGTCCCCCAACATTATTATGAAGCCACAGTTCTCCAGGACCGAATCACTCGCCAGTGTTCCGTCATCAATGACAAGGGACCGTAAGTACTTGCTCACCCTCTCTCTCTCTCTCTGTAGCAAAATGTTTTTTTATGTTTTTGTCTTTGGTCAATAAGCGTTATTTCTTATAACACTGGTATCACAGCTGCAATTTCCATTGATGTTGATCGATTTCGATGCATTTATGTTCGCCTTACCTGTCTACCTTCTCTATTTCCAGGTGTCTCCACTACCAATACCCAGAACTCAAAGGATTCTCCACCATTCTTGGAATCAAAGCCTACGTTGAGAAGAACGGCCGGAAAAATTCTCCCCGGCTTTTCAATAATGACACCATTGTCTCAGAACTGAAGATTAAAGGACTGGTTGACCTCAACGAGAAACAGGTGAGAAGCAGATATGTTGCCTTTGTATTTCGCTTGTTGGTCTGTCACTCTGTCTGCCTGTCTGTCTATCTATATCGGTGGTTTTCAACCAGGGATCCGCGGAACCTTAGGGTTCTGCCAGTACAGTCCAGGGGTTCCGCAAGAAGTTACAAAACTGCTAAAATCGACAGTAATTTTTAATTCTCCAGTGCAGATATGCATGCATAAGACTATTAAATTATTGCACAGGGGTTCCTCGAGCCAGTGGAGTGTTTCCTTGGGGTTCCGCTCCAGCAAAAATGTTGACAAGCACTGGTCTATATTAATGGATGTGTGCTGGCAGACTCGTTAGCATGCCGGGCGAAATGCTTAGCGGTATTTCGTCTGTTGTTACGTTCCGAGTTCAAATTCTGCCGAGGTCAACTTTGCCTTTCATCCTTTTGGGGTCGATTAAATAAGTACCAGTTACGCACTGGGGTCGATGTAATCGACTTAATACCTATGTCTGTCCTTGTTTGTCCCCTCTGTGTTTAGCCCCTTGTGGGTAGTAAAGAGATAGGTATTTCGTCTGCCGTTACGTTCTGAGTTCAAATTCTGCCGAGGTTAACTTTGCCTTTCATCCTTTCGAGGTCGATAAATTAAGTACCAGTTACGCACTGGGGTTGATGCAATTGACTTAATACCTATGTCTGTCCTTGTTTGTCCCCTCTGTGTTTAGCCTCTTGTGGGTAGTAAAGAAATAGGTATTTCGTCTGCCGTTACGTTCTGAGTTCAAATTCCGCCGAGGTCGACTTTGCCTTTTGTGGGTAGCCCCTTGTGGGTAGTAAAGAAATATATCTTATAACCATGAGTCAGTCCAGCTTTAGTCACAATGGCTGGGGGTGGGGTGACCGGAATCCTTCAACAATTTCCTTTTTCCTGTCATATTTCCTTTCCAAAACCAACAGAGGATCTCAACAAACACTATTCGTTTCTATCGCATTCAAATCCTTTTTTTGCATTTTATTTTTCAGAGGAAATTAAAATTCGACGTTGACGTTCCACACCCAGGGATGTACGTCCTGGTTGTTAACTATCACAACCCACATCAAGTCAAAGAGAACACCATCCAGATTTTGGGACCCTCTGGACTGTCTGGTGGTTTGACCTTGTTAGAATGTAGCTACAGGTATGTCTATCAGTCTGTCTATGTCCCCTGCTCTTACCTGCCTCCTTGGTTATCTTTTATACACAATTAGTGAAGAAATGATTATTATTTAATTATATTTATTATTCTTTTACTCTTTTACTTGTTTCAGTCATTTTGACTGCGGCCATGCTGGAGCACCGCCTTTTAATCGAGCAACTCGACCCCGGGACTTATTTTTTTGTAAGCCCAGTACTTATTCTATCGGTCTCTTTTGCCGAACTGCTAAGTTATTATTATTATTATTATTATTCATCGTTTAGCGTCCGCTTTCCATGCTAGCATAGGTTGGACGGTTCAACTGGGGTCTGGGAAGCCCGAAGGCTGCACCAGGCCCAGTCTGATCTGGCAATGTTTCTACGGCTGGATGCCCTTCCTAATGCCAACCACTCCATGAGTGTAGTGGGTGCTTTTTATGTGCCACCGGCACAGGTGCCAGACGAGGCTGGCAAACGGCCACGATTGGATGGTGCTTTTTACATGCCACCGGCACAGGGGCCAGGCGAGGCTGGCAAACGGCCACGATCGGATGGTGCTTTATATGTGCCACTGGCACAGGGGCCAGACAAGGCTGACAATGGCCACGATCGGATGGTCCTTTTTATGTGCCACCGGCACAGGTGCGAGTTGAGGCTGGCAAACGGCCACGATCGGATGGTGCTTTTTATGTGCCACCGGCACAGGTGCCAGACGAGGCTGCCAAATGGCCACAATCGGATGGTGCTTTTTACATGCCACCGGCACAGGTGCCAGACGAGGCTGGCAATGGCCACGATCGGATGGTGCTTTATATGTGCCACTGGCACAGGGGCCAGACGAGGCTGACAATGGCCACGATCGGATGGTCCTTTTTACGTGCCACCGGCACAGGTGCGAGGCGAGGCTGGCAAATGGCCACGATCGGATGGTGCTTTTTATGTGCCACCGGCACAGGTGCCAGACGAGGCTGCCAAATGGCCACGATCGGATGGTGCTTTTTACATGCCACCGGCACAGGGGCCAGTCGGGGCAGCGCTGGCAACGGCCATGTTCGGATGGTTCTCTTACATACCACCGGCACTGGTATCACAGCTGCAATTTCCATTGATGTTGATCGATTTCGATCGCTTCTCGGCCTTTTGGCTAAGATCAAAGTGTATTATTATATTATTATTATATTATTATTATTATTATTGAGTGAGAGAGCAGTTCATGCCATCAAAGTGAAACTGGGGTAAAATATACGAAGCCCAATATACCCATCATGACTACCCATCTGATAAGGGTACACCAGGCACATGCATCACAACCATATGTGCGCGACATGGTGATCTCATATCAAGATAAACAGCACATGACCTTGCAGGTGGGGCCCAGTTAGAATTTTCTTCTGGTCGAATAACCCATCCTGCTCAAAAGGTCCCTGAATAAAAGTTGTTTAAGGATGTTGGACGAAACACCCATGTTTCCAGAGGTGAATTATCCAAACCCCAAAGAATCCCTCTCAACACATGGCTATGATGCTCCCCCACTACTTCGGCTCGTGATCAGAGATGCACATATCGTCAGCCACCAAGGGACATGCTCAACTGGTTAAGGTCAAACAACTGACAAGCAAATCTGTGGTATCGAGCAGAATATTTGCTGTAGCCCATCTTTTATACCAAGACAAAACAATGTACATGATAACACTTCCAATCAGTTAAGATCAGAAGCCATGAGAGCCACTGCCTGGTACTACATCAGGGCATTCATTATTATTATTATTATTATTATTACTATTATCATTATTATTATTATCTTTATTATTATTATCATCATTATTATTATTATCATTATTATTATTATTATTATCATTATTATTATTATTATTATTATTATTATTATTATTATTACTATTATCATTATTATTATTATCTTTATTATTATTATTATTATTATTATTATCATTATTATCATTATTATCATTATTATTATTATTATTATTATTATCATTATTATTATCATCATTATTATTATTATTATTATTATTATTATTATTATTATTATTATTATTATATTGTGCATCTTCTTTATGTATCCTGCAGTACCTTGTGCCGGCAAGTTGCCAAGATGGACGATGAGATTGGAGTTTTCAACTTCACTACAACCACAGGAACCGTCACCTTGGTGGGCAATGACGAGACTAATACTTTCATCGTGAGTATATATATATTTCATGCACTTACCTTTCTTCTGACCCCTTTGTGATTATTTAACCAGTGTTGCCCTTCAAATATATCCACACATACACACCCACTCCGTTGATATTTGTGTCCCTGTACCAGAATTAAAAAAAAATTTATTGTGTGTGTGTGGGGGGGATGTCCTTTTTTCTAAAATAGCTATACAATGGCCCTTTATATTAGAGAAACCTTAAAGTTGCTATGTCAAACCTTTGACCCATGGCAGGGCTTAGTCTGGCCTCTTGTGCGATTTATATGGAAAAAAAAGATTTATTATTTTTCTTTAAATTTTGAAATGTTCTGTGAAATTTACATCAGTAACCTGATTTCAGAGTCAAATCCTGTTTAGATTTGCAATTAACACCTGTTCCAATTAGTCAAGTTAGTGCACATTAGGGAATCTATTCTTATCTCAACCAATGAAATAGAAACTCACAAATCTAAATGCAGAAATATGTGATCTATTTCCCCTTCACTTGATCTATACATTCCAAACAAAGCAGTAGTAAAAGCAACTTCACACCTTCCCTCACCAAAATTTATGCCCCTGTTTGTCCAAAAGGATCTTAGGGATAAAATTGAGATTGCATGGTTTTGCAGCTGAAACAGTGCGACCCCTTCAATTAAGCATTAGGCTTCTCAAGAACTATGTGCATTCGTTTGGACAATTTCTACCTTCTCTCTTACTCTAAAGACTCTTCCTCAACAAAACTGTATGCATGCCATGTACATAAAAGAAATTATTATTATTATTGAGTGAGAGAGCAGTGCATGCCATCAAAGTGACACTGGGGTAAAATATACGAAGCCCAGTATACCCATCATGACTACCCGTCTGATAAGGGTACACTAGGCACATGCATCACAACCATATGTGCGCGACATGGTGATCTTATATCAAAATAAACAGCACATGACCTTGCAGGTGGGGCCCATCCCACTCAAAAGGTCCCTGAATAAGGGTTGTTTAAGGATGTTGAACGAAACACCCATGTTTCCAGAGGTGAATTATTCAAACCCCAAAGAATCCCTTTCAACACACGGCTATGATGCTCCCCCACTACTTCTGCTCGTGATCAGAGATGCACATATCATCAGCCACCAAGGGACATGCTCAACTGGTTAAGGTCAAACAACTGACAAGCAAATCTGTGGTATTGAGCAGAATATTTGCTGTAGCCCATCTTTTATACCAAGACAAAACAATGTACATGATAACACTTCCAATCAGTTAAGATCAGAAGCCATGAAAGCCACTGCCTGGTACTGCATCAGGGCATTTATTATTATCATTATTATTATTATTGTTGTTGTTATTATCATTGTTATTATTATTATTATTACAGGAATCAGTGGCAGCCATCCCTTTCCATGAATGGAAACAAGGTTACATCAGACCAACAATAGTCTGCATCAAGGTTAATGGAGTGTAAGTGACTTCTGTTTTGCTTTGCTTGCTTTTTTTTTTTAGTTAACCTTTAACATCTGACCTCACTTGCATTGACCCTCTCCGGCCCCACCAGCCTCTAACTGTCTTTCTTTACAGTGTCTCACATTCTTCATCTCAGAGTTTAGAAAACAGACAAAAAAAAACAAAAGCAATAGTGATGATGAGGAAGAGGATGAGGGGGAGGGGAAGAATGTTGATGACGCTGATGATGGTAGCGATGACAATAATAACAATAATAACAATGATGAAGGTGATGATGATGATGACGACGACAATGATGATGGTGATGTTGATGATGATGATGGTGATGGTGATGTTGATGACGATGATGATGATGATGATGATGACGATGACGATGATGATGATGATGATGATGATGATGGTGATGATGATGATGATGATGATGACGATGATGATAATGATGATGATGATGGTGATTGTGATGAATATGTGTGATGATGCTGATGATGACAATAATAATAATAATAATGGCTTCAAATTTTGCCACAGGGGCTGCAATTTTGAGGGAGGGGATGAGTCAATTACATTGACCCCCAGTGTTCAACTGGTCCCTATTTCATCGACCCCAAAACGATGAAAGACTAAGTTGGCTTCAGCAGAATTCAAACTCAGAACCTAAACACATGAAATGTTGCTAAACATTTTTCTTGGGGTTTCTAACGATTCTGCCAGGTCAATAATCATCATCATCATCATCCTCATTTAACGTCCGCTTTCCATGCTAGCATGGGTTGGACGGTTCAACTGGAGTCTGGGGAGCCCGAAGGCTGCACCAGGCCAGTCAGATCTGGCAGTGTTTCTACAGCTGGATGCCCTTCCTAACGCCAACCACTCCGAGAGTGTAGTGGGTGATTTTATGTGCCACCGACACAGGTGCCAGACGAGGCTGGCGAACGGCCACGCTCGGATGGTGTTTTTATGTGCCACCGACACAGGTGCCAGACGAGGCTGGCAGACGGCCACGCTCGGATGGTGTTTTTATGTGCCACCGACACAAGTGCCAGATGAGGCTGGCGAACGGCCACGATCGGATGGTGTTTGTTACGTGCCCACAGCACGGAGGCCAGTCGATGCGGTACTGGCTACGGCCACGTTCGGATGGTTTTCTTGTGTGCCACCGGCACTGGTACCACAAAGATACAAATTCCATTGATGTTCATCTATTTTGATTTGGTTTGATTTTCACTTGCCTCAGCAGGTCTTCACAACTGTCACACACTTGCCTCAACAGGTCTTTAATAATAATAATTAACCAGATTGTGGAATCTAAAAACAGAAACAATTCCTATAATAGTAGGTGCATTAGGCATGATAAAAAAATATTCAGACAAATACATAACAAAAACACCAGGACTTACAAACACATATAACATACAGAAAATTGCACTACTAGGCACTGCACACATCCTACGCAGAACACTTTCCATACAATAACCATCAGAGCATCACAACAAATCACAGCACATACCCAAGGCACACAGAGCTGCGCTCGGTAGTGAAGTGAAAGCACGCTATAAAAATAAAACTACTGAATGATAATAATAATAACCCTTTCTACTATAGGCACAAGGCCTGGAATTTGTAGGAAGGGGTTAAGTCGATTACATCAACCCCAGTACATCATCATCATCATCATCATCGTTTAACGTCTGCTTTCCATGCTAGCATGGGTTCAACTGGGGTCTGGGAAGCCAGAAGGCTGCACCAGGCTCCAATCTTGATCCGGCAGAGTTTCTACGGCTGGATGCCCTTCCTAACGCCAACCACTCTGAGAGTGTAGTGGGTGCTTTTTATGTGCCACCTACACACGACTGTTAATTATTTAACCCCAAAAGGATGAAAGGCAAAGTTGACCTCGAAAGAATTTGAACTCAGAACTTAAGGACGGATGAAATACTATTAAGCATTATGTCTGGTGTGCTAACGATTCTGCCAGCTCGATAATAATAATAATAATAATAATAATAATAATAATAAAATATAATTTTGATGTCAAGAATTTTAATACACATCCAAGGGATCACGAAATATCTGGGGTTTTTTAATTCTCAAAGCAATCACATAAAGTTATGAATAACAGGAAAATATTTGGTTGAAAAAAACAACCTCTTTTGGGTAAAGAGCTTGAATCCACATCTTTTGTAGACATGACAGGCTTTCTACCATTATCCTTAAAAATGTTTTAGCCCACAGGCCGCGGCCATACTGGGGCACCACCGCTTATGCCAAAGAAATCCTTCAAATTCCTCCATCATCATCATTTAATGTCCGTTTTCTATGGCGGCATAGGTTGGACAGTTTGATAGGGGCTGACAAAGCCGGGGGGCCATACCAGGCTCCATTGTCTGTCTTGGTGTGGTTTCTATGGCTTGAGGCCCTTCCTAGTGCCAGCCGCTTTACAATATGTACTGGGTGCTTTTTACATGGCACCATCACCAACAGGGTTGCCAAGTACCTTGCAAGACAAAAAAAAGGCAACAACTCCTCAAATGAGAAGTGGGTTGTAGTGGCTTCTATACTTTTAAAAAACTTTATTCTTGTATGTGTATATATATATACATATATATATATATATATACACATACATATATACACATACATACAAACGCATATATATATACACATACAAATGCATATATATATATATATATATATACATACATACACACACACACATATGTGTGTGTGTGTGTATATATATATATATACATTCTGTCCGAAGTCAGACGCCATGATAGATCGTTGGCTCCTACACACATTTTTCTCTCCTTGTTTCTGTCCTTGTTTCTTTTCTGTGTCCCTTTCTGTAGAAGAGCGCAGGCTCAAAATGTAAAAGACTTTTTCTATTCCTGAGCGTTATACTAATACATCTGTTTGTTTTGTACACCACCTGCCTTCATCTTTTTATTTTCATAAACCTTCCCTTAAATATATATATATATATGTGTGTGTGTGTATGTATAGCTTAAATCCTACATTATTTTGAAGGGTTTTTTTGCATTTTGCATTAATGCAGTCACGTAATTTATTTATTATTAAATATAATAGTACAAATTATTTACATGCTTTTAAGCTATGAAACAATTTGTTGTGAACTTAGAACTTTTTTATTGTTTCATAATATTTCATCAATTACCTGTGATTTGTAACTTTATGTATAAAAATCTGTATACACTTAACCCACAGGTGTGCTGGGTCACACTTTTCCAACCCAGCTGGATTCGATAGAATTGAAGCAGAAAGTGAACCAAACCAGGACAGAATAGCCACAGATCTTCCCTTTGGTATTTGGGACACCAGTGTAGGACTGGTCAAGCTGAACGGTAGCATGGTCAGTATATATATATTCTTTTATTCTTTTACTTGTTTCAGCCATGCTGGAGCACCACTTTGAAGGGTTCTTAGTCAAAGAAATCGACCCCAGGACTTATTATTTGTAAGCCTTGTACCTATTCTATCATTCTCTTTTACTGAACTGCTAAGTTACAGGGACATAAACATACCAACACCAGTTATCACACAGTGATGGAGTAGGGGGTAAATATACACACTAACACACACACAGACACACACACATAGATAGGGCAGCTTTAGATACTCGCATCCCACTGGAGGGTCGTGTGGTACCCTAGTTCATATCACATCCTAGATAGCATATGACCAACCCGTGGTCAATTAAAAATTTTGGGTACTTTCAATGGGAAATCTCAAAATCTTTTCAAAAAGAACTATTTTTGTTTCGTTTTTGGATTTGGTTAGCAAGATTCTTCATAGGAGTTTGTGTGTTGAAGCATATTCTGTTGGTCTGGGGAAAGTCATTTTCTTTTTGTGCCTTATTATGTAAGACACTCACTGGTAAAATTTTCACTTTTTTCTTTTTATTTTCCTAAAATTTTCGTTGTGTCTTGCAACCTTTTCCATAGTTTTGACTTTGAAAACGTTGCTAGATGCAACAAAATTTTAGGATAATAAAAAGAAAAAAGTGGAAATTTTACCAGTGAGTGTGTTATATTATAAGGCACAAAAAGAAAATGACTCTCCCCAGACACAACAAAATATTTTTGTTTCCATGTGAAATAAAATGTTCTCAATCCTTATTTTACCTCGTTACATGGTGAAAGCAGAAGAAAACCAAAAGAAGATATACAAAATCTATAAAACCTTGTTCTGTTCATGTAGGAAAAGCACAAATCAAAGCAGTCAGAGCATTCCAGCTCTCAGAAAGCCCTTAGGAAAGATATTTAAAAAAACGACCCGCTGATGGGTTGGCAGGGACCCACTAACATACCACCGTGACCCACCAGCCACCAGCAGGACATGTGGGAACCAATTTGCTAAAATTTTGTCCTGCTTTTTGTATCATTTATTTGGCATTGAAAAACAAAAAATGTTGAAACCGGTGTGGTAAAAAATACAATTTGTTTAAGACCTCATATAAAAAATATATATATGCACATACAGACACAAACACACATATATTTGTATATACATACATGTACATGAGAGGGACCCACTAACATACCACCGTGACCCACCAGCCACCAGCAGAACATGTGGGAGCCAATTAGCTAAAATTTTGTCCTGCTTTTTTATATCATTTATTTGGCATTGAAAAACAAAAAATGTTGAAACCGGTGTGGTAAAAAATACAATTTGTTTAAGAACTCATATAAAAAATATATATATGCACATACAGACACAAACACACATATATTTGTATATCCATACATGTACATGAGAATATATTTATATCTTTAACAGCCAACGTTGGATGTTTCTGGAACTGTTAGGACTGGTCAGCAAGTCATTGTTGTCCACTACTACCAACCAACTCGTCCTGAGGCCACTATCAAGGTGACCATTTATTCCAAGGACCGTATTTACACTGGTAAGATGTTCTTCCCTATGTTGCTGTCATTAACAATATTCCCTTGCAGGATCCAATTTTCTTTAAAATTCTCATTTTTATTCTTGTACAGAAATTTACAGATTTCTTCATAACGTTCTTTTCATTACAGTAAAGATTTCAATCTTATTCCATAGTCGAGGTATTTTAAAGCATAACCTTTGAACAAGTTTTTCTTCTTTTAAAAATTTTAAGAAAAAGTATTCAATTTCATTAGACTTCATTCCAGCCAGCATCAACTTCATCTTTCAACCCCTAGAGGGGAGTAAAATAAAGTACCAGCCAGGTACAAGGCTTGATTTAATCAACTAATTCTCCCACTGCAACATAAAAACTTCTAGCCTTGTTCATGCGTCAGCCTTCTGTCTGAATCAAAAATCATTATTATTATTATTATTATTATTATTATTATTATATTATTATTCATGGGTTTTTCTTCTTCTTTCAAATTTGCTTCCATTTCTTGCCGAGTGTCTTCCCGACTCCTAGGGCAAAGAAACTCATGTATACATTGGTAGGCCATTAAACTAAACTCACTAGTTCGTTCATTTGTTTTTGTTTTTTTTTTATAGAAACAATCGACTTAATAATCAACTTAGTAATCGACTGAATACCTATGTCCGTCCTTGTTTGTCCCCTCTGTGTTTAGCCCCTTGTGGCTAATAAAGAAACAGATATTTTGCCCGTCGATATGTTTTGAGTTCAAATTCAGCCGAGGTCGACTTTGCCTTTCATTATTGCGGGGTCGATAAATTAAGTACCAGTCACGCACTGGGGGTCGATGTAATCGACTTAATACCTATGTCCATCCTTGTTTGTCCCCTCTGTGTTTAGCCCCTTGCGGGTAATAAAGAAATAAGCATTTCATCTTTACGTTCTGAGTTCAAATTCTGCCGAGGTCGACTTTGCCTTTCATCCTTTCGGGGTCGATAAATTAAGTACCAGTTACGCACTGGGGTCGATGTAATCGACTTAATACCTATGTCCGTCCTTGTTTGTCCCCTCTGTGTTTAGCCCCTTGTGGGTAATAAAGAAATAAGTAATGGGGGTGATGATGGTTGTGATAATAGTGGTGAAGATGGTGGTCAGAGTAACGGTGATAATGATGATGATGATGATGATGGTGATGAGGAAGAGGAGGAGGCTGATGTCTTCATATTTTCCAGGTGAAATCAATCTGAACTTTAAACGTTTTCTGTGTTGCAGGTACCTTAAAAGCTGACTTCTGCTCAAGCCAGACTGGTTGCCGTGGAATCATAAAATTAGACGAGGAGGGTCAGTACCACGTGGACATCATAGACCCAGAGCTACGCATTAGCTTCAACTCAACAACTGACGCTGATGTCTGGCTGGTACGTGTAATGGCTGTGCCCCTGGGGGGGGGGGTGTTCACAGGGGAAGATTAGCTTGTAGCTTTGTATGTTTGCTGTCACACAAATGAGATTGTGTTGGAGTGGGAGGCTGGTGTTGGTCAGAAAGCAGAGTGGAGGTGGGAGTGAGTGAGTGAAGGTGCATGTGAATGAATGAGTGAATGATTGAGTGAGTGAGTGAGTGAGTGTGCAAGCAAATGAGTGAGTTAGCAAATGAATGATTGAGTGATGAATGATTGAGTGAGTGCAAGTAAATGAGTGAGTTCGCAAATGAATGAGTGGTGAGTTAATGAGTGAGTGATGAATGAGTGAGTGATGAATGAGTGCAAGCAAATGAGTGATTTAGCAAATGAATGAGTGAATGATTGAGTGAGTGCAAGTAAATGAGTGAGTTAGCAAATGAATGAGTAAATGATTAAGTGGTGAGTTAATGAGTGATGAATGAGTGCACGCAAATGAGTGATTTAGCAAATGAATGAGTGAGTGCAAGTAAATGAGTAAATGATTAAGTGGTGAGTTAATGAGTGATGAATGAGTGCACGCAAATGAATGAGTGAGTGCAAGTAAATGAGTAAATGATTAAGTGGTGAGTTAATGAGTGATGAATGAGTGCACGCAAATGAGTGAGTGCAAGTAAATGAATGAGTTAGCAAATGATTGGGTGGTGAGTGATTGAATGACTGAGTGATGAATGAGGGCAAGCAAATGAGTGAGTTAGCAAATGAATGAGTGAATGATTGAGTGGTGAGTTAATAAGTGAGTGAATGATTGAGTGATGAATGAGTGCAGGTAAATGAGGGATTTAGCAAATGAATGAGTGAGTGAAGGAGTGAGAGAAAGATTGAGTAATGAGTGAGTGTACAAGCAAATGAGTGAGTTAGCAAATGAATGAGTAAATAAACAAGTGAGTGAGGGAGTAAGTGAATTAGTTATTGAATGAATGAGTGAATGAACAAATTGAATGAATGAGTGAGTGAGTAAGGCATACTAGGAGATACCTTTTGTTCATTTTCATTGTGAAAGAGTATCTTATGTAAGAAAAACAATCTGATATTCATTTAATTTATGTATGTATGTATGTATGTGTGATTGTATGTATGTATGTATGTATGTGTGTATGTTTGTATTTATGTATGTGTGTGTATGTATGTATGTATATATGAATGTATGTATGTATGTATAATGAATGTATGTATGTATGTATGTATGCATGTCTGTATGTATGTATGTATGTGTGTATGTATATATGTATGTATGTACGTACGTATGTATGTACGTACGTACGTATGTATGTATGTATGTATGTATTTATGTATTTATGTATGTATGTATGTATGTATGATGTATGTCTGTATGTATGTATGTATGTATGTATGTATGTATGTCTGTATGTATGTATGTGTGAATGTCTGTATTTATGTATGTATATATGTAATGTATGTACATATATGTATGTTTATAAATATATATATATCTATGTATATATATATATATTTATATATATATATATCTATGTATATATATATATATTTATATATATATACATATATATATATATATTTATATATATATATACATATATATATATATATTTATATATATATACATATATATATATTATATATATATATATTATATATATATATATATTTATATATATACATATATATATATATATATTATATATATATATATATATATATATAATATATTTATATATATATATACATACATACATATATATATATTACAATTTTACTCTATTATATATAACTTTCTTTCTTCTTCCTTATTTAATACTGCCCCACATATGCAGCACCTTGTACTCCAACATCTCTTGTACTCCACCTATTATAGTATTCTCTTTGTTGTACTCTATTATATTACCCCTCTTGTACTCTACCTTTGTACTCCTCCTTTCCTTCTTCACAGGACTATATTATGCTGGTCACTTCCAACAAGTACGCCCCGGAACTCCTTGTCTTCCAGCCAGTCGACAAGTCTGCAGACTTCCTCAGCGAATGCATCGATGACTCCCTAAACTTGAAACAAGGTAAAGAGAAGCTGAAGTCCTGTCGTACTCGGCTTTTTGCCCTCACCACAGACTACAACAACGGCGCCCTCTACTGCAAGTGCAATGTGGACGGTTCCCTCAGCTTCTCATGCCGTGCCTTTGGCGGTCAGTGTAAGTGTCGTCCAAACATCATCGGCCGCGACTGCTCAGCCTGCCGTTCTGGTTACTACGGTTTCCCAAGATGTCGTCGATGTAGGTGCCGTGTGGGCAAGTGTGACCCTGTTGATGGCTCCTGTGTGTGCCCACCCTTCGTGGAAGGGGCCCAGTGTGACAGCTGTGTCAAACACACTTTTGGCTACGACCCCTATGTCGGCTGTCAGGAATGCAACTGTCATCCTTACGGTGTGGAAAACCACAACCTCAGCTGCAACCAACAAAATGGACAGTGCAACTGTAGGCCATCCATCAAAGGCGTCCACTGTGACACGTGCCTGATGGGACATTATGGGTTCCCTCACTGCCGCCGTTGTGACTGCGACTCTCTCGGCACTGAAGATCAGGTCTGTGACCAAGCATCAGGCACCTGCCTCTGCAAAGAAAACACCGAACAACCAACCTGTACCTCATGTCGTTCAGGAGCCTTCTACCTGGAGAAAGCAAACCCGAAAGGATGCACCCTTTGCTTCTGCTTCGGAACAACATCCAGCTGTGACCACTCAACACTCACATGGGTCACAATATCCGACATGAAGAACTGGACACTACCTAACACCGTCGATGCTATTATCGAAGAAGGGTCATCCGAGATTTCTGCCATTATCAACTTGGTTGAAGACGAAAAGAAGCCCCTTTATTGGTCTGCGCCTTACACCTACCTCGGCAACAAGATCATATCGTATGGAGGACAGTTGAAGTTTTCTGTTGAGTTTGACACCTACGACGATGGGGAAATGGTCGAAGGAACACCTGATGTTATCCTCATGGGGAACAATATGAGCCTTGTGCACAGTATTGTATCAGAAACTGACCAGACCGAATACACTGTTGACCTTCGTGAGGTAAGGGACTTCAAAATAATTTGGTTTGTGTGCATGTGTGTGTGTGTGTGTGTGTGTGTTGCTTTCTATATGTATTTACATGTATGTATGTATTTATATATGTAGGTGCAGGTATGACTGTATGGTTAGAAGCTTGCTTCCCAACCACATAGTTCCTCTCTGAAGATGAAATAGTTGGCTTATATGGAAATCATTGTTCAATGACTTATGCACAGCTATTTTAGAAACAGCTGTAAAAGACTTTATGCATTACTAGCAGTATCGACCGGCGTTGCTCGGGTTTGTAATGGAAATAACTATATAAGCATTTTTAGAGAGTTACTTCCTTTATATAACCCAAGCAAAAATCATAAAAAATGCCGGAAAATGATGGTAAATTTTTTGTTTAAATCGTAGACTCGTCGTAAACGCACACTAATACCCAGAAGGGCTCAATATGAATCCCGACTATAAGATACCCGCTTTTGGTTAAACTGCACCGCAAAATGTGGGAGTAGTTAGGAATCTAAATCGGAGGAGACAGAGTCTCACACACACAACTTCAATTTTATATATAAAGATATATATATATATATATATATATATATATATTATATATATATATATATATATATATATTCTACATATATATATATATACATATATATATATAAGTGGTTTTACTTATTATCTTATATTAAACTTTTTAATAGTTATATATAGTTAATGAAAAAAATTTATAAGTTTAAAATTAAAAATTTTAAATTTAATAATTTAAATTTCAAATTTTATATTTTATATATTTTGTATATTATATTAATTATTTTTATTTTTATGTGTTTTTCACTGTTTGATTTTCCTAATAGTGGTTTTATCTCTAATTTAATATATATATATATATATATATATTTAAAAAAGGAGATGTGGAACACGAGTTGTGATATATAAAAAAGGAAATGAAGAAAATGCTGACAAAATAATTTAAGTAATTTAATTAGGTGAAAGTTCTTTTTACCGGTTGCGCATTTGTTATGCTTATCAAAAGATAGATTTTTTCCTCTTATATATATACGTATATATGAGATGATGCAAACACCACCAGACCGTATCTCTCTCTCACAGCTCCATTTTCTTCTGTTTCCAGTCTCATTTCTATCACGAAGGCACCCACGGTCCAGTGCAGAGGTCACAGCTGATGATGGTGCTGGTGAACTTAGAAGCTCTCTACATCAAAGCATCCAAGAGCAGCTCATCAACAAGGGTCAAGTAAGTAATGTTTGCATAAGGGTGGTGGTGGTGGTGACGGTAGTGTTTGTGGTGGTGATGGTAGTGTTTGTGGTGGTGGTGGTGATGGTAGTGTTTGTGGTGGTGGTGGTGATGGTAGTGTTTGTACTGGTGGTGGTGGTGACGGTAGTGTTTGTAGTGGTGGTGGTGGTGACAGTAGTGTTTGTGGTGGTGGTGGTGGTGGTGATGGTAGTGTTTGTGGTGGTGGTGTGGTGGTGTGGTGGTGGTGGTGGTGGTGATGGTAGTGTTTGTGGTGGTGGTGGTGGTGGTGGTGATGGTAGTGGTGGTGGTGGTGGTGATGGTAGTGTTTGTGGTGGTGGTGGTGGTGACGGTAGTGTTTGTGGTGGTGGTGGTGATGGTAGTGTTTGTGGTGGTGGTGGTGGTGATGGTAGTGTTTGTAGTGGTGGTGGTGGTGACAGTAGTGTTTGTGGTGGTGGTGATGGTAGTGTTTGTGGTGGTGGTGGTGGTGGTGATGGTAGTGTTTGTACTGGTGGTGGTGGTGGTGGTGGTGGTGACGGTAGTGTTTGTGGTGGTGGTGGTGGTGGTGACGGTAGTGTTTGCAGTGGTGGTGGTGGTGGTGACGGTAGTGTTTGTAGTGGTGGTGGTGGTGGTGACGGTAGTGTTTGTGGTGGCGGTGGTGGTGGTGGTGACGATAGTGTTTGTGGTGGTGGTGGTGGTGACGGTAGTGTTTGTAGTGGTGGTGGTGGTGGTGGTATAGCTAGTGATAGTAGTAGTGGTTGTGGTGTTTGTGGTGGTGATGGTAGTTGCATTGATGGTGATGGTGTTGGTACTGGTAGTGGTGGTGGTTGTTGTAGTAGCAGTGGTTGTAGTAGTAGTGGTGGTGGTGATGGTTGTAGTTGTGGTGATAGTGGTTATGGTGGTGGTGGTGGTGGTCATCTAATACCACTAGTGCCAATACTACTATTACTACTACTACAGCCACCACTAACATTAATACTGCTACTTTTACCACTACCACAACCACCATTAACACTACTACAACTACTGCTACTACAGCTTATACATCTACAACTGCTACATCAACTACTACAACTCCTACCTCTACTACTATTACTAGTACTACTACCAGCATTCCACAACTCACTGCTTCTATACTCTACCTCAACACTACTATCGCCTATACTATATACAATCTCACCACCCGTATGTACCACACTACCACCTAAACTTCATAGAATGTCACCGCATCTGCATAATGCAGTACACCTCAGCCTAAACTGTACCTCACTGATTTTATTACCCTTGTACTACGTTCCATACACCACTACCACCACTAATGTATACAATGTTTTATGCTTCCACCTTTACTACAGTATAGACTGCATCTGTACCATTCATCACACTACTACCTATGCAATACACTGCTAACATTTATATATCACTGTACACCACATCATACTACTGCCTATACTTTTTGCCTTCTCTGCACATGTACTACGCATAGCAATACCACTGGTGTTGTACTATACTATGACATGAACCATTACAGAATACACTACAACCTAAACTTTGCTCTGATAACATAACCACACCATGCTATGCTGCTGTATATACTACATAATACGACATCACCAGACAATACTACAACATACACCACATCATCATCATCATCATTTAATGTCTGTTTTCCATGCTGGCATGGGTTGGACGGTTTGACTGAGGGCTGACAAGCCAGAGGGCTGACAAGCCAGAGGGCTGCTCCAGGCTCCAATCAAAGTTTCTAAAGCTGGTGGCCCTTCGTAATGCCAACCGCTCTGAGAGTGTAGTGGGTGCTGTTTACGTCCCACTGGCACAAGGGCCAATCAGGTAGTACTGGCATCGACCATGCTTGAATGGTGCTTTTTATGTGCCACCAGCATGAGGGCCAGTCAGGCAGTACTGGCATTGACCATGCTTGAATGGTGCTTTTTATGTGCCACCAGCATGAGGGCCAGTCAGACAGTACTGGCATAGACCACATTTGAATGGTGCTTTTTATGTGCCACCAGCATGAGGGCCAGTCAGGTAGTACTGGCATTGACCATGCTTGAATGGTGCTTTTTATGTGCCACCAGCATGAGGGCCAGTCAGGCAGTACTGGCATCGACCATGCTTGAATGGTGCTTTTTATGTGCCACCAGCATGAGGGCCAGTCAGGTAGTACTGGCATCGACCATGCTTGAATGGTGCTTTTTATGTGCCACCAGCATGAGGGCCAGTCAGGCAGTACTGGCATCGACCATGCTTGAATGGTGCTTTTTATGTGCCACCGGCACAAGGACCAGTCAGGGGGCGCTGGCAATGGCCATGCTCAAATGGGGCTTTTAGTAACATATATGCAATACCCTGCCACGTCACAACATACTATGACATATACAACACCACGCCCCACTACACTATACATCCGCATATACCACATCACACTACACTCCTACTTGCACCACTTTGAACAGTACTACCACCTATACTGCACCACACACCACATCTACCCATACTACAACACTACTTTTATTACACTCACAGAGCATCAACACATCACTGAACTGTACAATATCATCACCACTGCCTTTCAGTTACTCCATACTACAGCCTAAACTATATTTTGTATGTTTCCTATGTCCACAGGTTAACTAACGTCCAACTAGATGTGGCCACCTCAGAAATTAGTGGTGACCGTCCAGCGTACACAGTGGAGCAGTGTCATTGTCCAGCAAGTTATGAAGGATCTTCTTGTGAGGTCAGTTTTGGGGTGAAAACATCTAAAAATAACAAGTTTCTCTGTGTGGATGGGTGTTAATTTCTTTCTGTACTTTTTCCTCATTCAAGCTCATTCAAATGTCAATTGCAGTTGCTAAACCATCAATCAAATGTCAAACACAGTTACAAAACTGTCATTCAAGCATCAAACTCTGTTACAAAACCGTCATTCGAGTGTCAAACTCTGTTACAAAGCCATCATTCGAGTGTCAAACTCTGTTACAAAACCGTCATTCGAGTGTCAAACTCTGTTACAAAGCCATCATTTGAGCATCAAACTCTGTTGCAAAACCATCATTCGAGCGTCAAACTCTGTTACAAAACTGTCATCCGAGCGTCAAACTCTGTTACAAAACCTTCATTCGAGCGTCAAACTCTGTTACAAAACCGTCATTCGAGTGTCAAACTCTGTTACAAAGCCATCATTCGAGCGTCAAACTCTGTTGCAAAACCATCATTCGAGCGTCAAACTCTGTTACAAAACTGTCATCCAAGCGTCAAACTCTGTTACAAAACCTTCATTCGAGCGTCAAACTCTGTTACAAAACCGTCATTCGAGTGTCAAACTCTGTTACAAAACCGTCATTTGAACGTCAAACTCTGTTACAAAACCGTCATTCAAGAGACAAATTCTGTTACAAAACCGTCATTCAAGTGTCAAACTCTGTTACAAAACCGTCATTCAAGCGTCAAACTCTGTTACAAAACCATCATTCAAGCGTCAGACACTGTCACAAAACTGTCACCTTGTTTTTACCAGCTTGATAAAATTGATCATCATTATCATTTAACACCTGCTTTCCATGCTGGCATGGGTTGGACAGTTTGACAGGCACTGGCCATCTGAAGAGCTGCCCAGAGCTGGCATAGTTTCTATAGCGAGATCCCTTCCTAATGCTAATGACTTGTAAGGGACACGTATTGCATTTTAAAATCATAAATTCCTGTAAAATATATTAAATCGTTTTAGAAGTCAACACCACATTCTACTTTGTTAGCAGTGTTTTTCACATTATTCTATTGATATTCCATAGAAATTATAGTTGGCTCTGATTTTTTGCTAAAACGTTTTGTATCGAGATGTCAGATGTAAACAAATAATTTACATATTAAATGCATTCCTGGAAGCTGCTACATAAATAATAATGACTTGTAGGTATGTGGTATTTTGTTAAGCAATCATAATATACTACAAAACAGGAGTTCCCTGTCAGTAGTACCTGACCCCACTGGGGGTTCGGGAAGCCTTGGCAGCAGGGTCGCATAGCTTTGCTAGAAGTGGCTTGGGATAATATTAATTTCAACTCAATTACATGCTAATAGTCAGGGTTACATGGGTTTCAAGCTTTTGGGTTAGGGGTCACAAGTGCAAAAACGTTGGGAACCACTGCTATAAAGTATATTAAATGTTTTTTCCAAGCCAGTAATACGTAAATTGGTATATCCATTGGCTAGACACTACTATATCTATAGTGGCTATTTAAGCAATGTGTTCAAGGAGGATTAAAGGGTCAGATGGGTGTTGATGAAGGGGCAAAACCACTGAAATATGGCATATATGCCCATAACCCCCTTTTCACCTTCAATCTCCATCGTTCGTTTACACCTGATGTTTCATATACAAAACATGACAACACAAATCAGTGCTGGTTATGGAATATCTCTAATGTTCTATTGAATACCTGTAGAATATTCTATAGAATGTCTGTAGAGCCCTTCCTAATGCCAACCACTTTGAAGAGTGTGCTGGGTGCTTTGTATGTGGCACCTGTACAGGTGTGTTTACATGGCACTGACACAGGTGTTTTCTTACCTTGCACCAGCACCCACACACCTGTATGGTTAGGAATGCTCAGCTGATGACGATGATGATGATGGCAATGATAATGATGTTGATGACGACGATGATGTTGATGGTGATGATGACAATGAGGACGAAAGTGATGATGATGATAATGGCGACAACAATGATGTTGATGATGATGATGATGATGATGATGACAGCAAAGATGATGATGATGTTGACAATGATATTGATGATGATGATAATGACAAAGACAATGATGATGTTAATGATGACGATGACAGTGATGATAATGATGATAATGACAAAGACGACGATGACAGCGATGATGATGATGATGATGATGATGATGATAATGACAAAGACGACGATGATGTTAATGATGACGATGACAGCGATGACGAAGATGATGACAATGATATTGATGACAAAGATGATGACAATGATATTGATGATGATGATGATGATAATGATGACAATGACAGCGATGACGATGATGATGAAGATGATGACAATGATATTGATGATGATGATGATGACAATGATATTGATGATGATGATGATGATAATGATGACAATGACAGCGATGACGAAGATGATGAAGATGATGACAATGATATTGATGATGATGATGATGACAATGATATTGATGATGATGATGATGATGATGATAATGACAAAGACGACGATGATGTTAATGATGACGATGACAGCGATGACGAAGATGATGATGATGACAATGATATAAACATACTTAATGCTTTGTGTTTCAGAAATGTGCTCCCGGTCACTACAGACATCAAACCACTCCATTCCTCGGCATCTGTTCTCCCTGTCAATGCAATGGTCATGCAGATCAGTGTGACCCCAACACGGGTCAGTGTTTGGTGAGTAGGCCTTAATCACAAACTCCCTCATGGATGTGTGTGTGTATATATTTGTGCGTGTGCATGTGTCTACATATATATGTATATGTGTATATGGATACATGCATATGCATGTACATATATGATATATGCATATATATATATATATATATACATATATATATATATATATATATATATACATATATATATATATATATATATATATACATATATATATATATATATATATAATATATATATATATATATATAGATATATATATATATATAATATACATATATATATATATATATATATATATAATATACATATATATATATATATATATATATACATATATATATTATATATATATATATCATATATATATATATATATATATTATATATATATATAATATATACATATATATATATATATACATATATATATATTATATTATATATATATATATATATATACATATATATATATATATATATATACATATATATATATATATATATATACATATATATATATAATATATATATATACATATTATATATATATATAATACATATATATATGTCTATATTCATATATGTATATATACATATATGTCTATATGCATCTATGTATATATATGTATATATGCATATACATACTCTTTTACTATTTTACTTGTTTCAGTCATTTGACTGTGGCCATGCTAGAGCACCGTCTTTAGTCAATTAAATCAACCCCGGACTTATTCTTTGTAAGCCTAGTACTTATTCTATCAGTCTCTTTTGCCGAACTGCTAAGTTAAGGGGACGTCAACACACCAGCATCGGTTGTCAAGCGATGTCGGGGAGACAAACACGGACACACAAACATATACACACACACACATATATATATATATATATAAATATATACATATATACGATGGGCTTCTTTCAGTTTCCGTCTACCAAATCCACTCACAAGGCTTTGGTCAGCCCGAGACTATAGTAGAAGACACTTGCCCAAGGTGCCACGCAGTGGGACTGAACCCGGAACTATGTGGTTGGTAGGCAAGCTACTTACCACACAGCTACTCCTACGCCTACATGTTATATATATATAATTTCAGCAAAAACAGTTAAGATTCAAATGAATTCGAATGAATATGGTACTTAACTTAGATGCACCAGGATTCTTTATGGTATTAACCATAAAGTTATGTGGGGTGATTATAACCAAGAAAAAAGCAACAAGAATGGATCGGTAGATTAGTACAATTGTTTCATACTAAAAACATTTAATTTCAAGCTGCAAATATTACAGCAAATATAATGTCAAGCATTCATCAGCTAAATCACATATAAAGGTTTTCCATATATTCTTAGAGAGTGTAAATATCCTTATGAAGTTATAGGAGTGTTATATATATATATTCATATACACATATATATGAATATATACATATATACAGATATATATATAGATATATATATATATATATATATACACATAGATACACATATATATGTATGTATTGATATAGTTGTCTAAGAATTCATAAGTCTGATATGCACTCATACTACCACCACTACTACCATCAATGTTTCACCCCCACCCCTACCATCACCACCACTACATCCATCACTACCACTAGATATGCTACCACTATTATCACCACCACCACTATAACACTAGTATGAAATTCTTACCCTCTCCCTCTCTCACTTTTTCTCTCCACAGAGTTGCCGTGACAACACTGAGGGTAGACACTGCGAGCGATGCAGAGCTGGTTACCATGGTGACCCAAGAAGAGGAGGATGTAGCATGTGCACGTGTCCCCTTGATTCAGAATCCAACAAGTAAGTGGGCAATGGACCCTATTTGGCATTTACCAGAATTTTCGACTCCGAGTCAAATATAACAAACAACGGCAAACCATTGTTAGTGAGTCTTTGCATAAGTGGAGTCAAAACCCCCAGACCGGGCGTTGTGAGTGTTTATTGAGCGAAAACACCTAAAAGCTCCACGAGGCTCCGGCAGGGGATGGTGGTGATCCCTGCTGTACTCTTTCACCACAACTTTCTCTCACTCTTACTTCCTGTTTCTGTTGTACCTGTATTTCAAAGGGCCGGCCTTGTCACTCTCTGTGTCATGCTGAATATCTCCGAGAACTACGTTAAGGGTGCACGTGTCTGTGGAGTGCTCAGCCACTTACACGCTAATTTCACGAGCAGGCTTTTCCGTTGATCGAATCAACCGGAACCCTCGTCGTCGTAACCAATGGAGTGCTTCCAGGAGTCAAAACCAGCTAGTTTGTGCTGTCACCGTTTGATGTCAAGTTGTAATAATCCTTTCTACTAAAGGCACACAGTCTGAAATTTTGGGGGAGCGAGGACCAGTCGATTACATTGACCCAAGTATGCAGCTGGTACTTGTTTCATCAAGGTGGCGAGCTAGCAGAATCGTTAGCACGCCGGGCGAAATGCGTAGCAGTATTTCGTCTGCCGTTACGTTGTGAATTCAAATTCCGCTGAGGTCCACTTTACCTTTCATCCTTTCGGGGTCGATAAATTAAGTACCAGTTACGCACTGGGGTTGATGTAATCGACTTAATACCTATGTCTGTCCTTGTTTGTCCCCTCTATGTTTAGTCCCTTGTGGATAATAAAGAAATAGGTATTTCATCTGCCGTTACGTTCTGAGTTCAAATTTCGCAAAAGGTCCACTTTGCCTTTCATCCTTTTGGGGTCGATAAATTAAGTACCAGTTACGTGGTTGGGCATCAGAAAGGGCATCCATCTGTAGAAACCATGCCAAATCAGACTGGAGTCTGGTGCAGCCCCTCAGCTTACCAGACCTGGTCAAACTATTCATTCCATGCCAGCATGGACAAGGGATGTTAAATGATGATGATGATTATGATGACTAGTTTCTCCTGCCACTGCATTATTTTTAAGGGAACAAAAGACACAAGCCCCTTCTGTTTTAAAATCCTTATAACTTCCGTTGTGCACACAGACTTAATAAGGCGGTGAGCTGGCAGAAAACGTTAGCACGCCGGGCGAAATGCTTAGCGGCAATTTGTCCGTCCTTACGTTCTGAGTTCAAATTCGTACACGAAACTCTACTTGTGAAGACCTGTTGAGGCAACTGAAAATCAAAATCGAAATCGATCAACATCAATGGAAATTGTAGCTGTGATACCAGTGCCGGTGGCACATAAGTGAACCATCCGATCGTGGCCATTGCCAGCACTGCCCCGACTGGCCTCTGTGCCGGTGGCACATAAAAAGCACCATCCGATCGAGGCCATTGCCAGCCTGGCCTGGCCTCTGTGCCAGTGGCACATAAAGCACATCATCTGATTGTGGCCGTTTGCCAGCCTCGTCTGGCACCTGTGCCGGTGGCATGTAAAAAGTTGGCGTTAGGAAGGGCATCAAGCCGTAGAAACACTGCTAGATCAGACTGGGCCTGGTGCAGCCTTCTGGCTTCCCAGATCCCAGATGAACCGTCCAACCCATGCTAGCATGGAAAGCGGACGTTAAACGATGATGATGATGATGATGATTTTTACTATATTATCTATTTCTAGCTTTGCTGACACATGTTATGCAAACCAGCGAGGACTTGTAACACACTGTGACTGTCAACCAGGCTATGCAGGGAATCACTGTGAAAGGTATGTATATATGGAGGGCTATCTATTTCATATATATACATATATATATATATATATATATATATATAGTAGAAATATGTCACAAAAAGAAAATATAAAATCCGTGCCGGTGACACGTAAAAGCACCATCCGTTCGTGGCCGTTTGCCAGCCCTGTCTGGCCCCCATGTCGGTGACATGTAAAAGCACCATCCGTTCGTGGCCGTTTGCCAGCCCTGTCTGGCCCCGTGCCGGTGACACGTAAAAGCACCATCCGTTCGTGGCCGTTTGCCAGCCCTGTGTGGCCCCCATGTCGGTGACATGTAAAAGCACCATCCGTTCGTGGTCGTTTGCCAGCTCTGTCTGGCACCTGTGCGGGTGGTACGTAAAAAGCACCCACTACACTCACGGAGTGGTTGGCGTTAGGAAGGGCATCCAGCCGTAGAAACACTGCCAGATCTGACTGGGCCTGATGAAGCCTTCCAGCTTCACAGACCCCAGTTGAACCGTCCAACCCATGCTAGCATGGAAAGCAGACGCTAAATGATGATGATGATGATGATGATGACGTGGAAATGTAGGGTATACATATATATATATATATGTATACATATATATATATATATAGATGTATACATATATATATATATATATATATGTATATATATTATATACATTATATATATATATATATATATATATATATATATATAATAATAATAATAATAATATTAGGGAGTAAATCCAAACTTACAGGGAAAAATTAGATTTAGGATTAAATCTAATTTTATAGTATAAATATATATATATTATATTAAATTAGAGATAAAACCACTATTAGGCAAATCAAACAGTGAAAAACATAAACCAATACATAGAAATAAAATTAATTAATAAAAAATATAAAATATAAAATTCCAAATTAAAATATTTAAATTAAAGTTAAAATTTAAAAAATTATTTAAATTAATAATTTAAACTTATAAATTTTAAATATATATATATATAAATGGTGGTGCCCCAGCATGGCCACAGCTCATTAGCTGAAACTGGAAAAATCAAAATCATATATTATTATTTTATTTATTTTTTTTTTATATTATATAACTATCAAAAAGTATTAAAAGTTTAATATAAGATAAAGAGTATATATATATATGTATGTATATATATATGTATGTATATATATATATATGTATGTATGTGTATATATATTATATATATATATATATATATATATACTAGCAGTATCGCCCAGCGTTGCTCGGGTTTGTAAGGGAAATAACTATATAAGCATTTTTAGAGAGTTATAGCCAAAAAATAGCAAAAAAATGCATTAAAAAGGGAAAAGAAATTAAGGTAAATTTTTTTTTAAATCGTTGACTCATCGTAGACATTTTTAGAGAGTTACTTCCCTTATATAATAACGAAGAAAATGCATTAAAATGGAAAAAAATGATGGTAAATTATTTTTAAAATCGTAGACTCATTGTAGATGTGCGCTAATAGCCGGAAGGGCTCGATATGAATCACGACTATTAGATACCTGGTTTTGGTTAAACTGCACCGCAAAATGTGAGAGTAGTTAGGAATCTAAATCGTAGGAGACAGACACACAACTTCACTTTTATATATAAAGATATATATATAGTATATAGTATATGAGTGAAAGATTTTATTGGGTGCCCAATAAAATCTTTTACTCTTTCCCTCTATTTTATTAATACTTTTACTCCAATCACCACTACAAAGGTCCTGTAATAAACCTACGGATAACAACAGGTAACCCTTACCCTAACCCATCACAACACTTCCTAATTGCACCCTATCCAAATACTCACACACACACACACACACACCTCCTTCTCCACCACCATACACCATATACGTCATGCTCTGTTCTCCTTCTCCTTACCCAGGTGTGCATCCGGATTTTACGGCCAGCCGACGGTCCTCGGCCAGAAATGCCAGCCCTGTTTCTGCAGCGGAAACATCGACCCAAGCGTGGAAGGTAGCTGTGACCAGACCACTGGAGCGTGTCACATCTGCACCAACAACTCCACCGGACCGAACTGTGAGCTGTGCCGCCACTGGTGGTATGGTGATGCTGTGAGGGCAAAGAACTGTAAACGTAAGTGTTAGGGGTTTATCTCTTATTCTGACGGTGGCCATGCTGGAGCACCGCCTTTAGTCGAGCAACTCGTCCCCGGGAATTATTCTTTGTGAGTCCAGTAGGAGTGGCTGTGTGGTAAGTAGCTTGCTAACCAACCACATGGTTCCGGGTTCAGTCCCACTGCATGGCATCTTGGGCAAGTGTCTTCTGCTATAGCCCCGGGCCGACCAATGCCTTGGGAGTGGATTAGGTAAATGGAAACTGGAAGAAGCCCATCATATAGGCGCAGGAGTGGCTGTGTGGTAAGTAGCTTGCTAACCAACCACATGGTTCTGGGTTCAGTCCCACTGCGTGGCACCTTGGGCAAGTGTCTTCTGCTATAGCCCTGGGCCGACCAATGCCTTGGGAGTGGATTAGGTAAATGGAAACTGGAAGAAGCCCATCATATAGGCGTAGGAGTGGCTGTGTGGTAAGTAGCTTGTTTACCAACCACATGGTTCCGGGTTCAGTCCCACTGCGTGGCACCTTGGGCAAGTGTCTTCTACTATAGCCCCGGGCCGACCAATGCCTTGTGAGTGGATTTGGTAGACGGAAACTGAAAGAAGCCCGTCGTATATATGTATATATATATATGTGCGTGTGTGTTTGTGTGTCTGTGTTTGTTCCCCTAGCATTGCTTGACAACCGATGCTGGTGTGTTTTACGTCCCCATCACTTAGCAGTTCGGAAAAATAGACCGATAGAATAAGTACTGGGCTTACAAAGAATAAATCCCGGGGTCGATTTTCTCGACTAAAGGCGGTGCTCCAGCATGGCCGCAGTCAAATGACTTAAACAAGAAAAAGAGTAAAGAGTACTTATTCTATCGGTCTCTTTTGCCGAACCACTAAGTGACAGGGACATAAACACACCAGCATCGGTTGTCAAGCAATGCTAGGGGGACAAACACAGAGACACAAACATACCCGCTCACACATATATTTATATATATATATATACATATATACGACAGGCTTCTTTCAGTTTCCATCTACCAACTCCACTCACAAGGCTTTGGTCGGCCCGAGGCTATAGTAGAAGACACTTACCCAAGGTGCCACGCAGTGGGACTGAACCCGGAACCATGTGGTTGGTAAGCAAGCTACTTACCACACAGCCACTCCTGCGCCTACAGATTTTCAATATAAATTATAGCCAACTCTCATTTTGTTACGTTTCGTGACCAAGACACCAAATGTAAATGAATGATGAGATTGAAGATGAATAATGAATAATGAACATATAATGGTTACATAACAAAATATGTTGTCATTACAGTGAGCCGGCAGAAGGGTTAGCATGCTGGGCGAAATGCTTTGCGGTATTTCGTCTGCTGTTATGTTCTGAGTTCAAATTCCGCCGAGGTCGACTTTGCCTTTCATCCTTTCAGGGTCGATAAATTAAGTACCAGTTACGCACTGGGGTCGATATAATCGACTTAATCCGTTTGTCTGTCCTTGTTTGTCCCCTCTGTGTTTAGCCCCTTGTGGGTAGTAAAGAAATAGGTATTTCGTCTGCCGTTACGTTCTGAGTTCAAATTCCGCCGAGGTCGACTTTGCCTTTCATCCTTTCAGGGTCGATAAATTAAGTACCAGTTACGCACTGGGGTCGATATAATCGACTTAATCCGTTTGTCTGTCCTTGTTGTCAGCTGTGTTTAGCCCCTTGTGGGTAGTAAAGAAATAGGTATTTCGTCTGCCGTTACGTTCTGAGTTCAAATTCCGCCGAGGTCAACTTTGCCTTTCATTCTTTCAGGGTCGATAAATTAAGTACCAGTTATGCACTGGGGTCGATATAATCGACTTAATCCGTTTGTCTGTCCTTGTTTGTCCTCTCTGTATTTAGCCCCCTTTGGGTAGTACAGAAATATGTATTGTTTTGATTAATTGGTGGTTTGATTAATTAACATGGAAATTGATAAGTTGGTTAGTTATAAGGAGATATATACATAGGCAGAGAGAGACAGGAAGAGATGGACAGGCAGACACAAAGAAGGAGACAGAAGGACAGATAGATAAATAGAATGTCGGACAGACAGGCATATAGCTAGATAGGGAGCGGGTGATAAATAAATGCACAGATAGAAAGATAGTGATATAGAGAAAGAAATAGGTAAAAAGATTGATAGAAACATGGATAGCCAAACAGATATACAGGTTGATAGATAGGCAGACAGATAGGTAGATAGTAACAGACAAATAGGTAGGTAGGCACGTAGGAAGATAGGTAGATGGATAGAAAGGTAGACAGACAGGCAGGCAGGCAGGCAGATAGATAGATACATCATCATATAATGTCCATGCTGCATGCTGGCATGGGTTGGACGTATATATATATATATATATATATATATATATATATATATAAACATACATAGTGTTAGATATAGGTGAAAAGATAGATAGAGAGGAGAGAAATATATAGAATAAATAGATAGAAGGATAGATAGATAGAAGGATGGATAGATAGATAGATAGATAGAAAGGTAGGTAGGTTGATAGATAGATAGATAGATAGATAGATAGACAGGGAGACAGATAGATAGATAGAATAGAAAAAGACTGACAGACAGGTAGGTAGATAGATAGACATAAAAACAAATGAATGATCAAGATTTTTGTGTGTTTTCAAATCCAAGCAATATAAATATGTTTATATTCACCATAGAATAAACCTTCCAAGTCATCAGGATGTTTCTTCTTCAACTTAGCACTCATTCAACTTATGCTGAAAGTCACAGGCTCTCACGAAGCCTTGTTTTAAATAGCATTTGGTCAATTGGGTGGGAGTTGACTATATAATGACCAGTACACAGAGAAAGAACAATGCAATCACATTTTTATGAGTTTCTCTTTTTTTTTCATACAAATCTTACTGCTGTAACTGCATGTCGATGCCCTATCAACAATAACTGCAGCCTGCACCTGTGACAGATGTGGTACTGTGAACTGTGGTGAATTTGGAACCTGCGAATGCAAAGAGAACATTATCGGCATCAACTGTGATCGGTGTTTGGTAAGTATTTGACCGTCTGTGTGTCCTTTTCTTCCTGCAGATGCATATATATATATATATATATATATATAATATATATATTTGTAAAAAATGAAGTTCGAAAATGCTGCTATATTATACAATTTTTAATTTTTATATATACATTATAACATGTTTCAGTTCCTGAAATGAACCTTATCAAAAAAAGTTATATATAAAAAAAGATAGTTCATGCTATCAAATATAAGAAATTCATTTATAATACACAATGGAGTCAGACATCATAAAGTTCATATATAGTTTGAAGTGAGTTCGTTCATGCTATATGTTTAAAGTGTATGATGCAGTGGTTCGTGGTGGTGATATATAAAAAATAGATCAAAGTGGTGGAATGCAGTCAATATAAAAAATTGATGTTCCTGAAAGAGCGAGGAATTCATTTTTACCTTGAGCAACTGTGATGACTAATGGTGGGTGTTCGCTGGATGTTATATATATGTTACATGTATGTATGTGTGTGTATATATATATGTATATGGAGGCGCAATGGCCCAGTGGTTAGAGTAGCAGACACGTGGTCGTAGGATCGCGGTTTCGATTCCCATACCAGGCGTTGTGAGTGTTTATTGAGCGAAAACACCTAAAGCTCCACGAGGCTCTGGCAGCGGGTTGTGGCAATCCCTGCTGTACTCTTTCACCACAACTTTCTCTCACTCTTTCTTCTGTTGGCCTACTCGCTTAGCCAGCGGGGTGCTGTCATTTGAGGGCTAAAACAATGCGAAGTGCATTGTGACCAGCGATGTTTAGCAACCTCTGATAGCCTGGTCGGTCACGGTGATATATATATATGTGCGTGAGAAGACCCGTCAGGACAAGTGAGGCCATAACCCGTGGCCCCTACCTGGGACATAGTCAGTCCACCTGTGCATACCTTCCTTCTTGGGACACATAACTCTACTTGTTAAGACCTGTTGAGGCAAGTGAAAATCAAAGAATCAAATCAAAATCGAAATCGATCAACATCAATGGAATTTGTAGTTTTGTGTTACCAGTGCCGGTGGCACATAAGAGAACCATCAGAACGTGGCCGTAGCCAGCACCGCATCGACTGGCCTCCGTGCTGGTGGCACGTAACAAACACCATCCGATCGTGGCCGTGCCAGCCCCACCTGGCCTCCGTGCCGGTGGCA
>NW_021832434.1:72500-75000 GCF_006345805.1 Octopus sinensis | reverse complement strand
CGAAGGGGACACAAATACCCCCAGCAGCCAGGCCTGCATCTAGAGACACGCATGTTTCAGGGTCTTTGTCCATCATCGGTCTAGAGTAGCAGAAGCCTACCGGCCGCAGATATCTGTCCCGACTTCGTAAATATATATATCTAATTTTCAGTGAAGTATATTCACTGATCACGAAAATCAGAAATATTAAATTTCTAAATCTCTCATAGAGATATGTACGGTGGTGGGGCAATAGAATGGTTGTATACTGCCAATTTAACGTGACAGTAGGGGATTACACCACCGCTGTTTAGCCCTAGGAAGCATCAACACTTCCTGTCGGCTTCGACACATTTACTGTGTCCTTATATATTTACAAAGGGGAGATAAATCTAGATGCAGGCCTGGCTGTTGGGGGTGTTTGTCTCCCCTTCATAAATATATAAGGACACAATAAATGTGTTGAAGCCGACAGGAAGCATTCAATGCTTCCTAGGGCTAAACAGCGGTGGTGTAATCCCCTACTGTCACGTTAAGTTGACAGTATACAACTATTATATTTATTTATTGTTGTTTTTGTTGTTTTAGTTTTGCTTGAGGTCTGTCCAAATCCAGCAGAGCTATCATCAAAGACGCTCCAGCTATGGCCATCATATCTGTAATCCAGACATATTTTCTCCTTGATATTGTTGTTATACACGGTTGGCCAAAAGTCGGCTGCCAGTAAATCAAAAACATTTGATTCCAAACTTTATTCATGTTTAACCCTTTCGTGACCAACCCAGCTGAAACCGCCCCTGGCTCTTTAGTACAAATGTCTTGTTTTCATAAGTTTTGAGTTAAAATCTTCCACCAGACCTTAGTCACAATTTATGTTCCTAACACTAGCTTAATGATAACTAAATTATTTTACTAAATTCTTTGTTATATTTAAAATTAATTGAAAGAAACACAGAGCATCTCAAAACAGAAATATGGTAACAAAAGGGTTGAAATATATAATAGAGAAACAATTCTTAACCCTTTTTGGTACCAACCTGGTTGAAACCACTTCTGGCTCTGTAGTACAAATGTCTTGTTTTCATAAGTTTTGAGTTAAAATCTTCCACCAGACCTTAATCACAATTTATGTTCCTAACACTAGCTCAATGATAACTAAGTTATTTTACTAAATTCTTTGTTATATTTAAAGTAATTGAAAGAAACACAGAGCATCTCAAAATAAATAGAGTAACGGAAGGGTTAATGATTGAATGGATTTAATAAAAGCATCTAAATATGAAACATCATGAAAATTGTTCAAACGGAAATCCTTCTGGAGTGACACCATTTTTCCATTCGAATCGATACAGAATTACAGATAGTATTTATGGAATTTTGATTTACTGCCGGGTGATTTTGGCCAACCCTGTATTTAGAGAGATGTCCCCTGTAGCCATAGGAGTCATGATTAAACAAGTCATTTAGACTAATCCAAAGGATAGGGGTCAAGAGTCTACAAGACAGCAGCCCTTCCTATTTATCAAAGGAAATTTGTCTATCGGTTTGCATTTTCTGCAATTTTGGATGTGGTAGAATCCTTGGATCTTCTGCCACTTTTTTCAAATTTTTTTCTTTTTTTTATCTTTAGCTTCCGTGCCAGTGGCACGTAAAAAGCGCTATCCGAATCGTGGCCGATGCCAGCGCCGCCTTGACTGGTCTCCGTGCCGGTGGCATGTAAAATGCTCCAATCCGATCGTGGCCATTGCCAGCCTCGCCTGGCACCTGTGCAGGTGGCATTTAAAAAGCACCCACTACACTCACGGAGTGGTTGGCGTTAGGAAGGGCATCCAGCTGCGAAACACTGCCAGATCAGACCGGAGCCTGGTGCAGCCTTCTGGCTTCCCAGATCCCCGGTCGAACCGTCCAACCCATGCTAGTTTGGAGAACGGATGTTAAACGATGATGATGATGATGATGATTTCTTATCTATCTGCATCCTGATGTTCAAATAGAACAAACCATGTGCTCAGTGCCATAAGACTGCTCGATGAGAGACACAAACCACATTATAAAAATCTGTCTAGCCAAGTGTCTCCACAGCAAGAAACTACTAGTAGCTCTTAATTTTATGCTGTATACATTAAATGATATTTATCTTACACTGGATGGAGTACATTTTTTTTAAAAATCTTACCTTAACAAACTGTGAGGAAATCCAATTATTGTTTGTTTTTATCCCTTGTTATTGTAGTGATGTCATGCATAAATTAAAACCCTTCATTCTCTTTCAGTGTGTGATAAGTGTACCAAGTTCCTGACTGACGAACTTTACGAGCTAAGCCGGAACATAACGATTACAAAGAGAGAACTTCACAGTGTGACAGTTGGTGTTACAGCACTAAACTCCCTAAGGGAGTTAGGCCAATCAGTGAACAAATACCAGGTATGGATGTATTTTGATTCAAGTCTTCCACTTCTATTCTTATTTTTTAGACACTTGTCATTTCCTCAATAAGGCCCAGCACCCAAAGATCCTTTC
>NW_021832434.1:55000-62500 GCF_006345805.1 Octopus sinensis | reverse complement strand
TGGCAAGGCTGGAAGGCTGCACCAGGTTCCAGTCTGATTTGGCTTGGTTTTCTATTGCTGGATGCCCTTCCTGACACCAACCACTCTGCAGAGTGCAATGGGTGCTTTTACATGGTGTCACACAAGCGGGTCCATTTGGACATGCGGCGAGCTGGCAGAAACGTTAGCACGGCGGGCGAAACGCTAAACGGTATTTCGTCTGCCGCTATGTTCTGAGTTCAAATTCCGCCGAGGTCCACTTTGCCTTTCATCCTTTCGGGGTCGATAAATAAAGTACCAGTTACGCACTGGGGTCGATGTAATCAACTCAATCCCTTTGTCTGTCCTTGTTTGTCCCCTCTGTGTTTAGCCCTCTGTGGGCAATGAAGAAATACATGTGGCACCACACAGGTGCTTTTACATTGCCCTAAATGGATGCTTCTACATGGCACTGCAGAGGCACTTTTACATGACACTGCACAGGTGCTTTCACAGAGCACCACACAGGCGCTTTTGCATAGCACCACGCAGGTGCTTTTATGTCGCGTGTACACATAAAGCTATTACATGACACCACCACAAGTGCTTTTCACCATGAGAGGGACCAGCCTTAACTCCTCTGCTGCAGATGATGGGTTTCCTTGAGTACAACAAGAATAATTATTAGCAACAAACACAGTGTTAATACCACAAGGTATTCTTTAAATCCCGCTTAGCATGGATATCTTGTTAAAGACAGTGAACACTATGTTATTATCGTGTTCTGGTGCCTGTAACAGGTGATTCTTGTTTGTTATGGCCTTTGTGTGTACTCCTGTGCACCAAGTGCCTCTATGAGAGGCTCTCTCGGGGCTAGTAAGGCAGTATTTGGTGTTCTAACAACGTATACACGTTTTAAGTTTGTTATAAAGATCATTTTTCAATGTGTGTGTGCAGAATATAGAAATGAGTAAGAGGAAGGGAAGCGCAGCTAAGACGAACGTGTGTGTGTGTGTGTGTGTGTATGTCCTGCCTTGATGATGACAACATGACACCACTACATGACCATTGTGTGCATTTTTCAGTCCCAGGGAGTTGGTGAAAATTCTATGATATCCAAATGGACCAGCTTGGAAATTAAGATGAATGCTAGCGCTGCCTATGACATCACAACTCAAGGTAAACATTACCATCTCTCTTTCACTTATTTCTTTTTTCTCCTCTTTGACCAGTGTCAAACATGTAATTTTACTCTGACCATTTAACAACAAGCCATAGTTATCTGAAATACACTACTCTGCAACGACCAGGTTTCATTAGAAAGTGAAAATAGTTTCACACTTTCAATTTGAACCAAAATTGCAAAGTGTTGGATTACGTGAGTGACGATGTGTGAATAATGAAAGAAATGTTTCTCTGAATTACTCTCTTTTACTCTTTTACTCTTTTACTTGTTTCAGTCATTTGACTGCGGCCATGCTGGAGCACCACCTTTAGTCGAGCAAATCGACCCCGGGACTTATTCTTTGTAAGCCCAGAACTTATTCTATCGGTCTATTTTTGCCGAACCGCTAAGTGACGGGGACGTAAACACACCAGCATCGGTTGTCAAGCAATGCTAGGGGGACAAACACAAACACACACACACACATACATATATATATATACATATATACGACGGGCTTCTTTCAGTTTCCGTCTACCAAATCCACTCACAAGGCATTGGTCGGCCCGGGGCTATAGCAGAAGACACTTGCCCAAGATGCCACGCAGTGGGATTGAACCCGGAACCATGTGGTTTGTAAGCAAGCTACTTACCACACAGCCATTCCTGCGCCTATAGTCACATTTGTATTATAATAAAGAAAGCTGCTTATTATCTATCTACCAAATAAACTATTTTTTGGCCACAATTCCTTTTTTACAGCTAAAAAGCCTTAGAAACTGAGTTGGGTCATACAATTTTGTGGTCATTTTCGGACAATATTTTGATTTGCTTCCAATGTTTTACTCATGCGTAGAATTCTACTCAGATAAACATTTATGAAAATGTACACAAAAAATATTGTATTAAAATAAAGCACAACCAAAAAAATTGCATTAAAAGACATTCATTTCTCTATATGTTATGAGGAAATACAGTCACTCTCACTCTCTCTCTCACACACCAAAAAAAGATGTATGCATATGTATTTATGGGTGAAGTACTTGTTCATGGGTCAAGTGACCAACATAGAGTCTCCCTAAAGTATGCACAATAGACATAGTTACATCCTTCTTTTTTTTTCGTTCTAGATTTGGCCAACCAGTTGCAGAGTGTGCAGTCCCTCGGGGACAGGGTTGAAAAATTAAACAAAGAAATACAGGTCAAGCTGGAGCAATTTCAAGACCTACATCATGGTAAGTTTGATATCAATTGTGTAACGAGGATGGTTGGGTAGTTTCCATACACACATCCACACACACACACTCACACACACACATACGCACATAAGCATAGACAAGCACACACACACACACACTCATGTAGGCATATACACACACATACGCACATAAGCACATACAAGCACACACACATACACACTTAAGCTCATCCATACACACACTCACATAAACACATACAAGTACACACATATACACAACCACACACACGTAGACACAAAAGCACATCTGCGCACACAAACACACGGACATGCCCATATAAGCACATACAAGCACACACACACACATACACACACACAAGCACACACACACACACACATACACACACACAAGCACACACACACACACACACACGTCCACACACGTCCACACTCATACATGCACCTCATTGACCCAAACTTCTCAAATTCACGAGCTACCTTCTGCTTACCTCTCTCTCTCTCTCCCGTAGACAACTACACCGCATCTGCACATGCTATCGCAATGGAGGCCATGGAAACAAGTGACAAAGCAAGCGAGGTGCTCATAAAAGCCAATAGCATCCGTCCTGAGGATAAAAACTTGATGTCGTCCATCCCACTTCACCACTCAGACACCAACGAATCTGTGACGAACGGTTTGAAACAGGGTGAGTAAATGCAATGCTTTGGTTAACGAGCTGGCCGAACCGTTAGCACGCCGGGCGAAATGCTTAGCAGTATTTCGTCTGCCGTTACGGTCTGAGTTCAAATTCCACCGAGGTCGACTTTGCCTTTCATCCTTTCGGGGTCGATAAATTAAGTACCAGTTACGCACTGGAGTCGATATATATATATATATATAACTGGGGTCTGGGAAGCCAGAAGGTGCACCGGGCCCAGTCTGAGCTGGCAATGTTTCTACAGTTGGATGCCTTTCCTAACACCAACCACTCCATGAGTGTAGTGGCTGCTTTTACGTGCCAGCCACGATCGGATGGTAATCTTTACGCGCCACCGGCACGGAAGCCAGTCGGAGCGGCGCTGGCAACGGCCACGTTCAGATGATTCTCTTATGTGCCACCGGCACTGGTATCACAGCTACAATTTCCATTGATGTTGATTGATTTTGATTTAAAGACATTTTTTTTTCATTTATTTTCACTTGCCTCAACAGGTCTTCACGAGTTGAGTTTTGTGTCCATAGTTATATGAATTGCTAGATGCATTAGTAAGCTGTGTCTAACTGCCTTCTGTTTTCAATTCCAGTGGATAAAGCCCGTGAGCTACTTCCAAACATCACATCCATGATTCAATACATTCTTGACAAGAAAGACGCAGCTTTGTCCCGGGCTCGTAATGCATCACTTGATGTGAAAGAGCTCAGGAAGAAGATTGAGCTGGCAAGGTCACAGGCAAATCAAGTGAGTATGAAACAGAGTTGTTAGAGTAGAGTAAATAAAGGATTTAGAAATAATGCATAAAGACTTTTACAGCTGTTTCTAAAATAGCTGTGCATAAGTCATTGAACAAAGATTTTCCATAACTGTAGAGTTGTTAGAGTAGAGTAAATAAAGGATTTAGAAATAATGCATAAAGTCTTTTACAGCTGTTTCTAAAATAGCTGTGCATAAGTCATTGAACAAAGATTTCCATATAAGCCAACTATTTCATCTTCAGAGAGGAAGAATTAAGAAATATCCTTAACCCTTTCAATACCAACCCAGCTGAAACCAGCTCTGGCTCTGTAGTACAAATGTCTTGTTTTCATAAGCTTTGAATTAAAATCTTCCACCAAACCTTAGTCACAATTTATGTTCCTAACACTAGCTGAATAATAGTTAGTTTACTAAATTCTTTGTGATATCTAAAGTAATTGAAAGAAACACAGAGCATCTCAAAATAAATACTGTAACGAAAGGGTTAATAAAGGATATTAATAGTTACCAATATTTATCATACATACACGCAGCAGTCACTTAGACACCTTATCACCAGGGGTAGGCAAACCGAGGTAAACTACCCAAAGTGGGGTAAAAACGAAATTCTCATGGGTAATGAGGACTCATTAGACATTCTTTTATTGCAACAGAATTTTTTCTTCTGGCAGCACTGCATCTGTCCACTGTAATGGACATGTAAATAGACTCGATACTAAAATAGCTTCAATAAAAGTTTTGAATGCAAAGAATCTACGATTTTCTTCCTTTCAAATCAAGGGGGTAACATCATCATCATCATCATCATCATCATTGTTTAGCGTCCGCTTTCCATGCTGGCATGGGTTGGACGGTGCAACTGGGGTCTGTGAAGCCAGAAGGCTGCACCAGTCTGATCTGGCAGTGTTTCTATGGCTGGATGCCCTTCCTAACGCCAACCACTCCGTGAGTGTAGTGGGTGCTTTTTACGTGCCGCCGGCACAGGTGCCAGACGAGGCTGGCAAACGGCCATGATCGGATGGTGCTTTTTATGTGCCACCAGCATGGGGTCCAGGTGAGGCTGGCAATGGCCACGATCGGATGGTGCTTTTTACGTGCCACCAGCACGGGGGCCAGGTGAGGCTGGCAAACGGCCACGATAGGATAATACTTTTTACATGCCACCGGCACGGAACGGACACCGGCACCTGCATAAATAAATATATCTATGGGGGGAATTGGTCAAAAAGTTCCCTGACCCCTGCATCATCATTAATTATCACTTGATCATTCCCACCCTAAATGTGAGGGGCCACGTAGCTCCTCTACATCAAAGAATCTGCTCTGTGCCTTCCTCTTGTACTTTAATCCCTCGTCTTGCATAAAGCCACACACATTCTCTCAGTATTTATTGCCTTGCAAGCTTCGTTGCCACTTCAGTATTGTTGCTGGCATGAAAAAGAGCCCCTAGTACACAATGTAAAGAAACCATGGTTACACAAGGCATCCGGCTGCGGAAACCATGCCAGAAAGAACTGGGGATGCTGTTCTTCAACCCATCAGACCCTGTTAAAAAACTGTTCCACCCATGTTATGATTGTGTGTGTGTATATGTTGATAGCTAGCCATATGGATGGATAGATAGATAGATAGATAGATAGAGAGATGGATGGATGGATAGATAGATAGATAGAGAGATGGATGGATGGATAGATAGATAGATAGATAGACAGACAGACAGACAGACAGATAGATAGATAGATAGATAGATAGATAGATAGCCATATGGATGGATAGATAGAGAGATAGACAGACAGACAGACAGATAGATAGATAGCCATATGGATGGATAGATAGAGAGATAGATAGATAGATAGCCATATGGATGGATGGATAGATAGATAGCCATATGGATGGATAGATAGATAGATAGCCATATGGCTAGATAGATAGATAGATATACAGACAGACAGACAAAAATACAGGTAGATAGATAGACAAAAAGATAAATAGACAGATAGACAGACAGAAAGATAAATAGAGATAGATAGATAGAGAGGTTGATAGATAGATAAATAAATTGATTGATTGATATAAATATATGTATATTTTTTTTATTTCATTCCAAAACCAGATCCTCGTGGGACTCAAGTTCTCTGACACTGCCGTCCGACTACGCAACCCTCCTCAAGTTGACTCCTCCGGCTCCTACACCAAAGTCTCCATGCATGTTAAGACCTATGCCAGGAACGGCCTCTTAACCTATATTGGAGGACCAAAACACGAAGTGCAGACCCAGGTAAGATATGCTCTCCTTCTTGCTCACAACATCATAAGCGGAAAGTGTAACCTCTCGAAAGAGCTGTTCTTCACTCTTGCTCCAGAGCGTCGGCTGCGGGGTCACTCCAAAAAGCTCTATCTGCGACGATTTCATCTCAATCGAAGGAGAGGGACTTTCTCCGTCCGGGTTGCGGATCCGTGGAATAAGCTGCCGGACGAGATAGTGAAGATGCCGACAACCGCTCATTTCAAAGTCTCCCTTGACCAGAAATGGCCTGAACTCTTTGCATGAACACCCTACCTGTACATAACTCCATGTCCCCCTACATGGCCTTGCTTTTTGAGCCAAAAAATTAACTTAACTTATCAATCTGAAAACTTCAGGAAAAAACGAAAAATAGGGATAACTCAGCAGGATTTTTTGGGAGACAAAGTTTTATCAGAAAGATCAGAAACCTTTCTTAAGGGCTCCATTGGTTGTAAAGAAGGTGATTGACTGATCTCAGATTTAATCAATACAATAGATTCTAGAAGTGGTAAAGATAATTTATGAATGCCCTGTGCAAGGATAACCATTGTTGGTTTGTTTACATCCCCATAACTTAACAGAGAATGTGCACTGGCCGTAAAATAGGTACTGGGATCGATCTGTTTGGTTAAAACTTCTTACGGTGGTGCCCCAGCGTGGCCACTGTCCAATGACTGAAACAAGTAAAAGAATAACTTTTGCATTTCATTTTCACTCAAATCAACTTTTTTTTTTCTTTTTTATATTCTCAGGATTACCTGTCCCTGGAGGTGGCCGATGGCCGAGTTATGCTCAGGTTTGATCTTGGTTCTGGGCCAGGAATTGTCTATCATCCGAAACAGATTGATGATGGTGAATGGCATTACATTGAGGCTGAGAGGTAAGTTGGTACCGTGGGGGTGAATAAGGTTCGACTCGCAAACACATATATACACAAATACACATATATACTATTTTTACATCTGACAACGTGCGATATTCAGCAACAGTTCTTTGTAGAAAAGATTGTTTGCCAACATAATATGGCAGTCCTGGTTTAGGACGAATGTTGCTGTAATTTAGCCCCAGGAGACCTTGTCTCCAGCTCGCTATACGACACGATCCGTGTCCTTATATTTTCAAACAAGGGAATCTAGCACCCCCACTCAGTTCAAAACAATATCTGAGTATCGCGATTTCCCGGTTATTTCCCTTCATCAGCACAGAATGATTATTCGGCTTTGTGTAGCGCTGCCAAATTCCCATTCGAAATATATAGTTTTCAAAGTGAAAACTAGTCACTGATCTATAAATTAGAAGATTACTATTTTAAAATCACATCGTGAGATATTCAGCAACAGTACTTTGTAGTAAAGATTGCTTGCCAACATAACATGGCAGTCCTGGTTTAGGACAAATGTTGCTGTAATTTAGCCCC
>NW_021832434.1:15000-50000 GCF_006345805.1 Octopus sinensis | reverse complement strand
ACAAGAATTGCTTCTTGTTTCCAGACACTTGTGAGAAACATATTGGGCGATAAGCAAGCTTCTTTTTTTTTTTGTTCCTTCTTGAGCCATGCCTGGCTCATAAGGGCTAGTTTCCTTGGCATATAGGTTCCCCACCTGGACGGGACACTGTTCCAAAACACAGGTGAGCTGCTAGATGCAGGCGAAAGAGTCGGCAGAAATTTCGCCATTACCTTCTGCCGGAGCCGCGTGGAGCTTAGGTGTTTCGCTCATAAACACACACATTGCCCGGTCTGAGATTCGAACTCGCAATCCCTCGACCGCAAGTCCGCTGCTCTAACTACTAGGCCATGTACCTCCACAATGAGCAAGCATTGTCTAGTTTGGAAACTAGACCCTAGAAAATTTTGCCTCCCCATGTCTGACCCTAGATAATTTTGCCTCCCCATGTCTGACCCTAGAAAATTTTGCCTCCCCATGTCTGACCCTAGAAAATTTTGCCTCCCCATGTTTGACCCTAGAAAATTTTGCCTCCCCATGTCTGACCCTAGAAAATTTTGCCTCCCCATGTCTGACCCTAGAAAATTTTGCCTCCCCATGTCTGACCCTAGAAAATTTTGCCTCCCCATGTCTGACCCTAGAAAATTTTGCCTCCCCATGTCTGACCCTAGAAAATTTTGCCTCCCCATGTCTGACCCTAGAAAATTTTGCCTCCCCATGTCTGACCCTAGAAAATTTTGCCTCCCCATGTCTGACCCTAGAAAATTTTGCCTCCCCATGTCTGACCCTAGAAAATTTTGCCTCCCCATGTCTGACCCTAGAAAATTTTTGCCTCCTCATGTCACATCACGTTGTACGTTCACCACCTCTCTTTACAGGTTGATCAAACGGAAGACCTTCGATGGCTACAGGTTCGATGGAGACAGCTACTTCGAGCTGAAAGCCGCGTACAACGTGCAGAAGAAATTCGACATCAGCCTCTCTTTCAACACGTTCAAACCCGACGGACTGCTGCTGCTAATGTACGACACAAAGTCACAAGATTTTGCGTCCATCGACATGCGAGACGGTCGTATTGTGTACCAGTATGACCTGGGCGGTGGACGTGCGTTTATTGCGACGAAAGAACGTTATAACGACGGAAAATGGCACCAGGTCCAAATACGACGACATTTCCAGGAAGGACATCTCAGTATGGATTCAGGAACAGCAACATGTGAGTTTTGCTGTTAATGTTGTTGTTGTTGTTGTTCCTGCTGTTATATATATATGAATGTGTATGTATTTACAAATGTATATATATATATATATATATATACTAGCAGTATCGCCCGGCGTTGCTCGGGTTTGTAAGGGAAATAACTATATAAGCATTTTTAGAGAGTTATAGCAAAAAAATGCATTCAGGCCATTCAGCCGTTCTGGCAACGATCACGCTCAGATGGTGCCCTTAATACTCTACTAGCACGGGGCTCGAGTGCCAGTAAGGTGACACTGGTAACGATCACACTCGAATGGGGCCTTTTATGTGCCACCGGCACGGAGGCCATTTAGCCGTTCTGGCAACGATCATGCTCGGATGGTGCTCTTAATACCCTACGAGCACGGGGCTCGAGTGCCAGTAAGGTGACGCTGGTAACGATCACACTCGAATGGTGCCTTCTATGTGCCACCGGCACGGAGGCCATTCAGCCGTTCTGGCAATGATCATGCTCGGATGGTGCCCTTAATACCCTACTAGCACGGGGCTCGAGTGCCAGTAAGGCGTCGCTAGTAACGATCACACTTGAATGGGGCCTTTTATGTGCCACTGGCACGGAAGCCGGTTAGCCGCTCTGTCAACGATCACACTTGTATGGTGCTCTTTGCACCCCGCTAGCACAGATGCCAGTCAACGAATCTGATTTTAATAAAGACTTTCAGGGCAGACAATGGTCCTGGTTTATTTTCTTCTCTTTTTCTACCCATCATCTGTTTCGCTCTTAAATTTTCTAAAGTGATTTCCCATTGCTTCCCTTTGCAGATTTGGACACATCTCCAGGAAACCTGAAAATGTTAGCTGTAAAGAAACTCTTCATTGGAGGTTATAATGATTATCTAGACATGCCTAGAAAGTGAGTTCAAATCTGTCTGATTCTTAAATAATAATAATGAAATTATTGTATACAGTGCTCAGGTGCACCACAACTTGTCAGAAAGTGCATATAAAGTGTATGCAGTAATGTACAAATGTCTGGGAAGTGAACAATGTATGAGTCAGATACATGCTTGTGTGTGTATGGAGGGGAGAAAATCAGGTGTAGTGTTGGCGAATCTCAGAAAGCATGGAAGTTCTGAAGGATGCAGTGCTCCGATGACTAACAACTGATGCCGGCAGTTTGTTCCATGCTTCAGCAACTCTCAGTGTGAAAAAATGTTTCCTAAAGTCATGGGAGCTGTGCTGTTTTCTGACTTTGTAAATATGTCCACGGGTGTTAGACGGGTGGAGTTCGAAAAGGTGCTCAGAGTTATTGTTTGTACGATGGTTGATAATTTTATGGGTGTCTGCCAAGTCAGCTGCCAGACGTCGGAGTTTCAATGTGTTTAATTTCACATAAAAACAATTTTTTTCTCAAAGCATTATAGTACAACCATTTTCTTCTCCTAATAGCATTAGCTCGGTCTACAAGTCTCTCTGGTCAATCACTTTAAACATTCCCTTCTCTACCCCAAATTTGAAACCATTGTTGCTGTTAAGGTATTTTGTTTGCCACTACGTTCTGAGTTCAAATTTCACCAAGGTTATCATTGCCTGTCTTCCTTTCATCATCATCATCGTTTAATGTCCAGTTTCCGCACTAGCATGGGTTGGACGGTTCGACCGGGGTCTGGGAAGCCAGGAGGCTGCACCAGGCCCCAATCTGATCTGGCAGTGTTTCTACGGCTGGATGCCCTTCCTAACACCAACCACTCCGCGAGTGTAGTGGGTACTTTTTACATGCCACCGGCACAGGTGCCAGGGGAGTCTGGCAGCGGTCACGATCGGTTGGTGCTTTTAACGTGCCAACGGCACAGAAGCCAGTCAAGGCAGCGCTGGCATCGGCCATGTTCAAGGTCAATAAATCAAATACCAGGGAAACACTGGAGTTGATGTAATCAACTAGTCCCCTCTACCACCACCAGCCTAAATTTCAAGCCTTGCGCCTATAGTAGAAAATGCCATTATTATTATTATTATTATTATTATGGTGATGAGCTGGCAGAAACGTTAGCACTCCAGGTGAAATGCTTAGCAGTATTTCATCTGCCGTTATGTTCTGAGTTCAAATTCCGCCAAGGTCAACTTTGCCTTTCATCCTTTCAGAGTCAATTAAATAAGTATCAGTTACGCACTGGGGTCGATGTAATCAACTTAATCCCTTTGTCCTTGTTTGTCCCCTCTATGTTTAGCCCCCTGTGGGCAATAAAGAAATAATAATAATAATGGAAGCAATATGGAATGAAGTGTTTTGCCCAAGAACACAATGTATCACCCAGTCCAGGAGTCAAAGCCACAATCTTGTAGCCATGAGTCCAACACCCTAACCCCTAAGCACCAATGTTATCAACTTGACCCACCCCACCAATTTAAGACCTTGCCCTTATATTTAGAAACGATTATTACCAACGTCTTTGTTATATTTCGGAATGGTCATATTGCCAGTTTAGCCAATAAAAACACACGCACTATATATTTGGTGTTATTTTGCTTCAGTGTTATTTATTTTTTACATTAATCTGAATCTTATTTCGGCCAAGGTTCTTTCGTCACACTCCTGTGACCTCATCAGTGGTCCTTTGCTTTCTTCTTTCTTATGAGGTCACAGAAGTGTGACAAAAGAACTCTGGCCGAAATAAGATTAAGATTAATGTAAAAAATAAATAACACTGAAGCAAAATAACACCAAATATATAGTGCGTGTGTTTTTATTGGCTAAACTGGCAAAATGACCATTTCGAAATATAACAATATCTGTTTCAACACACGACTTCACATAAAAAATATTGCACAACAAATATATAAATATATATATATATATATATATATATATATATATATATATATATATATATGTATATGTATATATATATATTGTATTTTGGAATGGTCATTTTGCCAATTTAGCCAATAAAAACACACGCACTACATATTTGGTGTTACTTTGCTTCAGTGTTATTTATTTTTTACATTAATCTTAATCTTATTTCGGCCAGAGTTCTTTCGCCACACTCCTGTGACCTCATCAGTGGTCCTTTGTTTTCTTGTTTCTTATTTGTGTGTCTCTCCTTACTAACTGTCAGCCATTTTGTATTGCTATTGTATGTCTTCATTTGCGCATGCTTATATCTCTATGTGCATCTATGTTTATCACCATCATCATTATTAAGTTTATTATTAACTAGCAGTATAGCCCGGCGTTGCTCGGGTTTGTAAGGGAAATAACTATATAAGCATTTTTAGAGAGTTATAGCAAAAAAATGCATTAAAAATGGGAAAAAAATTATGGTAAATTTTTTTTAAATCGTTGACTCATCGTAGACATTTTTCGAGAGTTACTTCCCTTATATAATAGCGAAAAAAATGCATTCAAAATTGAAAAAAATTATGGTAAATTTTTTAAATCGTAGACTCATCGTAGACGCGCGCTAATACCCAGAAGGGCTCAATATGAATCACAACTATAAGATACCCGGTTTTGGTTAAACTGCACCGCAAAATGTGGGAGTAGTTAGAAATCTAAATCGTAGGAGACAGACACACAACTTCACTTTTATATATAAAGATTAATTTCACCCCCTATTTTCTTCTTTATTAAAGCAATTTATCAAATTTTGGTTTCAATGGCTGTATAAAGAGCCTACAGTTTAACACAGACAGCACAGGATTTGAAAACAGAATTCTGGCTCACAAAGTTATTCCAGGTTGTCCAGAACAGGTGAGTCCTCACTTTACTCTCCTTTACTCTTTACTCTTTTACTTGTTTCAGTCATTCGACTGCGGCCATGCTGGAGTACCGCCTTTAATCGAGCAGCTTGACCCCTGGGACTTATTCTTTGTAAGCCCAGTACTTATTCTATCGGCCTCTTTTTGCCGAACCGCTAAGTTACGGGGACGTAAACACACCAGCATCGGTTGTCAAGCAATGCTAGGGGGACAAACACAAACATACACGCACACACACATATATATATACATATATACGACGGGCTTCTTTCAGTTTCCGTCTACCAAATCCACTCACAAGGCTTTGGTCGGCCCGAGGCTATAGCAGAAGACACTTGCCCTACTCTTCTCCTCTGGAAGCCATCTGCTCGCGACACCAGAGGGCGCACACTCTCCTACCCTGATGTAATCCCCAGGGATACAGGCATCCAGCAACAGGACCTCTGTAATGCCATGATGGACCGTGAAGTCTGGCGTAGCATGGCAAATTCCATTGTCTCGACCACGGTCAAACAATGATGAATGATTTATGTCTGTGTTTGCCCCCCCCATCACTGCTTGACAACTGGTGTTGGTGTGTTTACATCCTCATAACTTAACGGTTCAACTAAAGGGACTGATAGAATAATTACTACTGCTACTACTACTACTACTACTACTACTACTATAATAATAGTATAATAAATTGTTAAATTATTTGTACCATCAATGATTATCTCCACTAAATCATTCTTTCTTTTCCTTCTTTTTTTAAATCTGTCCCCTTTCACCTGTCCCCAAACACTTGCCTTCACCACCACCACAACCACCGTTACCGCTACAACTTCCATCACTGTCAACACAACCACCATGGCCACCACCACAATCACTACCACCGCCACCACCAATGCCACAACCATCATCGCTGCCACCACCACCACAATCACCACAACCACCATCGCCACCAACACTACCATTATAACAACAACCACCACTACCACCATCACCACAACCATCATCGTTACCATTACCACCACCACTACCACCATCACCACAACCATCATCGTCACCATTGCCACCACCATTACCACCATAATCATCATCACCACTCTACCATTATCACCACCACAACCACCATCGCCACCAACACTACCATTATAACAACCACCATCACCACAACCATCATCGTCACCATTGCCACCACAACTACCCTACTACAACAAACGCACTGCTACCCGTTCATTCCCACCCACCCAACCAGATTGCCCGAGGGGTGAACTTCCCACCTCCAGGTAAGAACTACGTAACCAAATACCTGGAAATGACCACCAGCCCTCGCTTCCACCTAACGATGAAGATCCGAACAGAACAGTCCGATGGTTTATTAATGTTTGCACAGTCTCCTTCTAATGAGGTGAGTAATATGTAATTAGTGTGGAGGCGCAATGGCCCAGTGGTTAGGGCATCGGACTAGCGGTCATAGGATCGCGGTTTCGATTCCCAGACCGGGCGTTGTGAGTGTTTATTGAGCGAAAACACCTAAAAAGCTCCACGAGGCTCCGGCAGGGGGTGGTGGTGATCCCTGCTGTACTCTTTCACCACAACTTTCTCTCTCACTCTTACTTCCTATTTCTGTTGTACCTGTATTTCAAGGGGCCGGCCTTGTCACTCTCTGTGTCACGCTGAATATCCCCGAGAACTACGTTAAGGGTACACATGTCTGTGGAGTACTCAGCCACTTACCCGTTAATTTCACGAGCACGCTGTTCCGTTGATCGGATCAACCGGAACCCTCGTCGTCGTAACCGACGGAGTGCTTCCATCCGAGGCTCCGGCAGGGGATGGTGGTGATCCCTGCTGTACTCTTTCACCACAACTTTCTCTCACTCTTACTTCCTGTTTCTGTTGTACCTGTATTTCAAGGGGCCGGCCTTGTCACTCTCTGTGTCACGCTGAATATCCCCGAGAACTACGTTAAGGGTACACGTGTCTGTGGAGTACTCAGCCACTTACCCGTTAATTTCACGAGCACGCTGTTCCGTTGGTCGGTTCAACCGGAACCCTCGTCGTCGTAACCGACAGAGTGCTTCCATCCGAGGCTCCGGCAGGGGATGGTGGCGATCCCTGCTGTACTCTTTCACCACAACTTTCTCTCACTCTTACTTCCTGTTTCTGTTGTACCTGTATTTCAAGGGGCCGGCCTTGTCACTCTCTGTGTCACGCTGAATATCCCCGAGAACTACGTTAAGGGTACACGTGTCTGTGGAGTACTCAGCCACTTACACGTTAATTTCACGAGCACGCTGTTCCGTTGGTCGGTTCAACCAGAACCCTCGTCGTCGTAACCGACAGAGTGCTTCCATCCGAGGCTCCGGCAGGGGAGGGTGGTGATCCCTGCTGTACTCTTTCACCACAACTTTCTCTCACTCTTACTTCCTGTTTCTGTTGTACCTGTATTTCAAGGGGCCGGCCTTGTCACTCTCTGTGTCACGCTAAATATCCCCGAGAACTACGTTAAGGGTGCACGTGTCTGTGGAGTGCTCAGCCACTTACACGTTAATTTCACGAGCAGGCTGTTCCGTTGGTCGGATCAACCAGAACCCTCGTCGTCGTAACCGACGGAGTGCTTCCATCCATGTAATTAGTGAACTTTTTTTCGACACTGTTATCGTTGAATTTAATTAATTCGTTAATTAAGCCCTCTTCTCACCTGCTCTTTTTAATTATTTTTATTGCATTCTTCTCCTCCTCCTCTGTGTTTCTGGTTTCTTCCTTGTCTTCTTGTCTTTCCTTTCACCACACAAAAGTTTCAAATCTCTCTCTTTCTCTTTATCTCTTTGTCTCTTTTTCTGTCTCTCGCTCTCTCTCTCTCTCTCTCCCCTCTGTCTCTCGCTTTCTCTCTCTCTTTCTCTCTTTCTCTCTTTCTCTCTCTGTCTCGCTCTCCCTCTGTTTCTCTCTCTCGCTCTCTCTCTTCCCTTTCTTTCTGTCTCTCTCTGTCTGTCTCGCTCTCTCTCTCCCTTTCTCTCTCTGTCTCTCTCCCTCTGTCTCTCGCTCTCTCCCCCTCTCCCTCCCTTTCTCTCTCTCTCCCTCTCTCTCTCGCTTTCTCTCTCTCCTCTCTCTCCCTTTCCCTTTCTGTCTCTCGCTTTCTCTCTCTGTCTCTCTCCCCTCTTTTTCCCTTTCTCTCCCCTTCCTCCCTCTCTCTTTCTGTCTCTCTCCCTCTGTCTGTCTGTGTCCCTCTCCCCCTACCTCACCCCTCTCCCTCTCTCCCTCCCCTTTCTCTCATTCATTTTGGTGCCAATATGACTTCCACCACTTACAATTAATTGTCAATAAACCTGATTGATGGCTACTTACAACATCAGTGTCTGAAATGATGTTGATATTCTTTGTATCGTAGCAACAAGATTTGACTGCTGGCATACAGTGACCGGATGCCTCCAACTGATGAGTTCCACTAGAAAGAAATCTCAGGATATGGGAGTTTCAACACCCATGACACAACTGTTCTAGTCTGTTACAGTGTATCTGTGTGGGCTTTTATGTACCAAGTGCCTGTTCGAGAGGGTCTCTCAAGGCTAATGACACAGTATTGTGTGTTCTAACAAGACATCCATATTAAGTTGGATACAAAGATTACCTTTTGGTACTAATATGGCTTCCTTTGATACACACACACATACTCTCTTTTACTCTTTTACTGGTTTCAGTCATTTGACTGCGGCCATGCTGGAGCAGCGCCTTTAGTTGAGCAAATCGACCCCAGGACTTATTCTTTGTAAGCCCTCCTAGTCACAAGTCTGGGCAAGGTTGGTTTTCTTTTATGGAAGACCAGCAGTCGCCCATGCATACCGGCCTCCCCTCTCCACGCCACCAGTGTTATCCAAGGGAAAGGCAAAGGGGCCGATACAGCTTGCCACCTGTGACACTGCAACTCATTTCTACAGCTGAGTTAACTGGAGCAACGTGAAATAAAGTGTCTTGCTCAAGAACACAACACGCAGCCCGGTCCGGGATTCGAGCTCACAACCTCACGATCGTAAGCTCGACGCTCTAACCACTGAGCCATGCGCCTTCAAAATGTATAAGTAGATGATAAATAGACGGAATTCTTGGAAAGCCCTTTCTCTCTCTATCTATTTCCCTCTCTCTCTCACCCTCCTTTGTTTCCCCTTCCTCCTACTCTCACTCACTCTTGTCTTTCCTTTTCTTCACTATCACCCTCATTTCTCTCCCTACTTCTACTTACATTACTCTAACCTCTTACTTCTCTCTCTTTCCCCCACCCACCATCAACAGAGGCGGTATCTGGCCATATTCGTCTCATCCGGTCACATCACAGTAGTACGAGACAACGGACCGGAGGTGAAAAGTAAGATCGGTAACTACAACGACGGCAGCTGGCACTACATCTCTGTGGTGCAAGATGGCCAGGAGCTGACCCTCAACATCAACGACGTCGATATGGCAGTCGGCCTTGCCACAACAGGACTGAACGCAGATGTACAACTGTATTTTGGTGGCATACCTGAAGATATTAGCCTCCCTGGAGGTGTACCAGATGTTCAGTTCTATGGTTGTATAGAAGACGTTACTATAAATGGCCTGTAAGTACACTTTCTTTCTAAATACACTGTCTCTAAGTATAATATCTCTCAAAATATATTGTGCCTCTTAATACACTTTCTCTCTAAATACACTGTCTTTGAGTACACTGTCTCAATAAGTACATTGACTCTGCAATCTAAATACATTGTATCTCTAAACACACTGTCTAAATACACTTTACCTCTAAACACACAATGTTCTTATGTACACTGTCCTTATGTACACAAACCCTAAGTACACTATCTCTAAGCACACTGTGTCCCTAAGTACACGGTCCCAATATATACTATCCCTATGTACACTGCCCTGTGTACACTGTCCCTAAGTACACTGTCCCAAAGTACAATGTCCCTAAGTACATGGTCCCTGTGTACACTATCCCTATGTACACTGTCCCTAAGTATACTGTCCCCAGGTACACTGTCTCCTAGTACACTGTCCCTGAGTACACTATCCCTATGTACACTGTCCCAAGTACACTGTCCCTAAGTACACTGTCCCTAAGTACACTGTCCCTATGTACACTGTCCCTGTGTACACTGTCCCGAGTACTCTGTCCCTGTGTACACTGTCCCTGTGTACACTGTCCCTGAGTACACTATCCCTATGTACACTGCCCCTGTGTACACTGTCCTTAAGTACACTGTCCCTAAGTACACAGTCCCTAAGTACACTGTTCCTGTATACACTATCCCTACGTACACTGTCCCCTAATAATAATAATAGCAATAATAATAATAATAATAGTAATAATAATAATAATAATAGTAATAATAATAATAATAATGATAATAATAATAGCAATAATAATAATAATAATAATAATAACAACAACAGTAATAATGATTAATGTTGCTTTCTTCTTTGTAGATTCTTTAATTTTGCCACAGCCAAACACAGTCCCGGTGTGAGGGTAAACATCTGTCCCCTGGACATATCAACCACAGTCCCATCAACATCAGTCGTTCCAGCCAGTAAGTACTCCGTGATTCTTTTGATTTTGATATTCTGGAATTCTGAAATTCTGAAGAAGTCACCAACCGTGACTAAATTTACTGATGCAAGGAAGTTAAAAATTGATTTTAAATACCAAAACACAGGCTGTTTTAAGGGGTTCTCTCTTTTACTTGTTTCAGTCATTTGACTGCGGCCATGCTGGAGCACTGCCTTTTAATCGAGCAAATCGACCCCGGGACTTATTCTTTTTGTAAGCCCAGTACTTATTCTATCGGTCTCTTTTGCCGAACTGCTAAGTGACGGGGACATAAACACCCCAGCATCGGTTGTCAAGCAATGCTAGAGGGACAAACACAGACACACAAACACACACACATACACATACATATATATACGACAGGCTTCTTTCAGTTTCCGTCTACCAAATCCACTCACAAGGCTTTGGTTGGCCTGAGGCTGTAGTAGAAGACACTTGCCCAAGGTGCCACACAGTGGGACTGAACCCAGAACCATGTGGTTGGTAAACAAGCTACTTACTACACAGCTATTCCTGCGCCTATATATATATATATATATATATAATATATATATATATATATACACACGACGGGCTTCTTTCAGTTTCCGTCTACCAAATCCACTCACAAGGCTTTAGTCGGCCCGAGGCTATAGTAGAAGACACTTGCCCAAGGTGCTAACGTTTCTGCCAGCTCACCACCTTATGCCAATTTATAGCACTGAACAACTTGCATACTGGAAGTCATCGAGTTTTTTGCCTGCGCATGATAATTATCTTAAGATAGATTCACATTGATGAAATTGTCACTCTTCAGTACAGTAATTCAAGATTTGAGATTTGAGAGCACTTGGTAAAATTATTAATTTTTTAATTAATTAATTAATTTTACCCTTTATTATTATTGATAATATAATTCTCTCCCCGATAGTAAACTACAGTTTTTTTCTGCATTTCGCCCGGCGTGCAAACGATTTTGCCAGCTTGCCAACCTGATATAATATAATATTTTATATATGTATATATATATATATCTATTTAATTATCTATTTCAGCACCACCACCCACGTTACCTCCAGGACAGTGTGCCCTTCCCAAAGTCCCTGCTGCAGCAGATTCCTATTCAGCATCAGGACACAGATTCGGGGCCACATCTAATGCCAGTCGATGGGAAGTAAACATTCGCAACAAGAACAACAGAAAGTAAGGATTTTCTTATTTCTTTCCTCACTTAATTTATTTCATTAGATCCACCATGTTGCAGCCCATGGTTGCAACATACCTTGGCTTGGATGGGTCGGGGTGGGGTGGGGGGAGACCTTGTCTGGTGTTCCTGCTCCAGGCTTGAGAACAATAGTTGTTAAGTGGTGGTCCCATACTTCTCAAAACCACGGAACTCCAGAACCAGGATCCTGTGACTTTAAAGAAATGCCCAGAACTAAATGTGACCACGTGTGTACCGTTGGCAATATTTTCCTCCATCTTCCCTTTTCCTATGTTTCCGACGAAGAGCTCCGCTCGAAATGTAAAACCCTCCCTCTTCCCTTCCTTGGATCTTCCCTTTACCTATGTTTCTGACGAAGAGCTCCGCTCGAAACGTTAAGTCCTCCTTCTTTCTTTCCTTTCCTGAGCGCCCAATAACACTATACTTGTTCCACATCCTCACGTTGTTGTGTTTTCATGTTTGGATTAACTTTATATATATATATATTGATATATACACATACATACATATATATATATATATTATATATATATATATATATATAATATATATATATATATATATATACACATACACACACACACACACATATATATGTGTGTGTGTGTGTGTGTGAATGTATGTATGTATGTATGTATGTAACACCCACGAAAGTCAAGGGATTATTGCATATATTATATATGTATATATATATATATATATATTTTTTTTATATTTTATCTAGTTTCAGCTCACGAGCTATGGCCATCCTGGGGCACCGCCAGTATATGTATTTATATATAGAAATATTATTTCTAAGTCTCTCTAAAGGTGACTACGGCAGCAGTACTGGATATTAACAGTTATTGGCAAGTTAATATGGCAGTCCATAAATATAGGACTAGAGCTGCCGTTGATTAGCTCAAAGGGGTCATCACATCTAGCTAGCTATGTGACACATGAACCTGTGTCCATTATAACCTTCAAACAGGGGAGGTCAGCCACTTCCCCTTGCTGGTCAGGCATCTGCAGAGTAGTTTCAGGGTATTTGCCCTTTATCAATGCAGAGTAGCCAAACCCAGCAAGCGTCACTGCTGACCGTCTGTTCGAAGGATTATTTACCTAATTTCAGTGGAATACATCTACTGGTTTTCAAAAATAGAAATATTATTATTTCTAAGTTTCTGTAAATATTCATATATATGTATATGTATATATATATATATATATATATATATATATGTGTGTGTGTATTAAGAACGATCTTACTTAGAAAGGGATGCGTGCATTCTGTCATATAATAAATTAATAAATAAATAAAATATATGCATATATACATACATATATGTACGTACCTACCTCTACATGTATATATACATGCATATATGGGTACAGGACACCAAAAAAACGTCGAACACAATGAGAAACGAAAACATAAACACAAAACCAAGGAAATGGACATTTTTCTTAAACAACGAAAAAATAGAGTACAGGACATACAAAACAAGGAAAATTCCCCTTTTTCAGTCGCCTTAATTTCATCTACTCCACGTTTCGAAGGTCTGAGTTCTGAGTTCAAATTCCGCTGAGGTCGACTTTGTCTTTCATCCTTTCGGGGTCGATAAATTAAGTACCAGTTACGCACTGGGGTCGATGTAATTGACTTAATCCCTTTGTCTGTCCTTGTTTGTCCCGTCTATGTTTAGCCCCTTGTGGGCAATAAAGAAATATATATTTATGTATTTGTAACCACAATCCTTAATTTTTCTTCTTCTCCTCCCGCTACCACCACCATAAGGAACCACTTGTCCATTGAGTTCCAGACAATGACACCAGATGGCGTGCTACTCTATGCTGCTGACAAAAAACATAGAGACTTTATTAGTGTCTACCTGAAAGGTGGAGAGGTGCGTTTCTCCTACAACTGCGGAAGTGGAGTTGCCACCCTCAGATCAACCAGTGCATATAATGATGGAAAATGGCATAAGGTGAGTCATGGAGATGCACACATGCATCTGCAAAACATGCACATGGGTAACCATGCACACACACATACATGCAAACACTGGCAACCATACACCCTCACGTGCACATGTATGCATGTATACACACATACATGCACGTACAAGCAAACATGCTGGAAAATATACACCCGTGCACACACACATGTATGCATGTGCTCTGTTGCACGTGCATGCAGATATGTGCATGTATAGAGGCACACACAAACAAACATACAAACACTCACACAGGCAGCCACATGTGCTCACATCCATGTACACAAACATGCATGCATAAACACACAAACATACACACACACACACACAGAGGCAACATGCATGCACACAGATGCATAAACACAACCTCACATAGAAATGCACATACACACATGTACACATACATACATGCACAAACACAGATACATACATGCACACACAGGCACATATGCACAAGCTCATATAAACACACAAGCACGCATATCTAATAGATGGGTTGAAGTCATAATTTTTTTTTGTGTTATCTCTCTCTTTACTCTTTTACTTGTTTCAGTCATTTGACTGCGGCCATGCTGGAGCACCGCCTTTAGTCGAGCAAATCGACCCCGGAACTTATTCTTTTGTAAGCCCAGTACTTATTCTATCGGTCTCTTTTGCCGAACCGCTAAGTAACGGGGACGTAAACACACCAGCATCGGTTGTCAAGCAATGCTAGAGGGACAAACACAGACACACAAACACGCACACGCACATATATATATATATATATATATATATATACATATATACGACGGGCTTCTTTCAGTTTCCGTCTACCAAATCCACTCACAAGGCATTGGTCGGCCCGAGGCTATAGTAGAAGACCCTTGCCCAAGATGCCACGCAGTGGGACTGAATCCGGAACCATGTGGTTGGTAAACAAGCTACTTACCACACAGCCACTCCTGCGCCTATCTGGATGTTATGGACCAGATGGCAGAACCGTTAGCACGCCGGGCGAAATGCTTAGCGGTATTTCGTCTGTCGCTACGTTCTGAGTTCAAATTCCGCCGGGGTCGACTTTGCCTTTCATCCTTTCGGGGTCGATAAATTAAGTACCAGTTTCGCACTGGGGTCGATGCAATTGACTTAATCCGTTTGTCTGTCCTTGTTTGTCCCCTCTATGTTTAGCCCCTTGTTGGCAGTAAAGAAATATATGGTAACAACAAGTCTTAGCAACACCTTCACTCAGACATTTTATCATTAGCATATTTTCTGTGTTTTTCATTTTTCCTCTTCCAATAATGTTAATATTTCTGCAGGTGACAATACTTCGATTCAACAAACAAGGAACGATGAGTATCGATAGTGGCAAAGCCTTGCGGACAACATCTCCCGGAACTACCTCATCACTGGACATTACCAGGACATACAGCTTTGGCGGTTTGAGTCCAGAGAATCAGAAACTGGCCAGAAGAAATCTAAAGGTAGGTTAATTGGTTCTCAACTAGGGTCCATTTCCCCTGAGGGTCCATGAGATATTTGGGGTGGGGGCAACACTACAAAATAGTAAATCGAGGGTACACAATAGTATTTTAAGGGCTGCTGAAAAAATTTTGCTTTAGGCCGTTGCCAGTGCCGCCTGACGGGTTCCTGTACTGGTGGCACGTAAAAAGCATCCACTACATTCCCGGAGTGGTTGGCGATAGGAAGGGCATCCTGCTGTCGAAACTTAGCCAGATCAGATTGCAGCCTGGTTCAGCCTTCTGGCTCCCCAGCCCTCAGTCAAACCGTCCAATCCATGCCAGCACGGAAAGCAGATGTTAAACAACGACGATGACGATGATGATGTATTGGTATAAACTGCAAGAAAGGCGGCGAGCTGGCAGAACCGTTAGCACGTCGGGCGAAATGCTTAGCAGTATTTCGTCTGCCGTTACGTTCTGAGTTCAAATACCGCCGAGGTCGACTTTACCTTTCATCCTTTCGGGGTCGATTAAATAAGTACCAGTTACGCACTGGGGTCGATATAATCGACTTAATCCCTTCGTCTGTCCTTGTTTGTCCCTTCTGTGTTTAGCCCCTTGTGGCTAGTAAAGAAATATTTGTGTAGATAACTATGTGTATGCAGAGGATGTATGGGTGAATGTGACACACAGCCAGTTACTATGCTCCCACTGACGTAATTTTTCCCTTTTCAGAACATGAATCTACAGTTTATAGGATGCTTGAAGAACATTAAATTCAGCAAGAAGAAGATAACAGAAGACCAGAGTAAATCCTTCAACGTGGAACCTTGTTCTGGTATGGCAGAGTTTGGTACATTCTTCATAGATGGATATGTCAAACTTTGTAAGTACAGATTCATAATATAAACACATACATACATATATATATATACATAACCTATATACTTTACATAATATATATTCATGAATGTTATGTATATGACATGTATACATAACATAATATAGTTAGGCAAGCATGTATATTGATAGACAGATAGATAGATATATAGACAGACAGACAGACAGACAGATAGATAGATAGAGAAATAGATAGACAGACAGACAGATAGATAGATAGAGAAATAGATAGACAGACAGACAGATAGATAGATAGAGAAATAGATAGACAGACAGACAGATAGATAGATAGAGAAATAGATAGACAGACAGACAGATAGATAGATAGAGAAATAGATAGACGGACAGACAGACAGACAGATAGATACATAGAGAGATAGATAGATAGACAGACAGACAAACAGATAGATACATAGATAGAGAGATAGATAGACAGACAGACAGACAGATAGATACATAGATAGAGAGATAGATAGATAGACAGACAGACAGACAGATAGATACATAGATAGAGAGATAGATAGATAGAAAGATCCATAAATAGATATAGATAAATGGATGGGTGGATGGACGGACAGACAGACAGAGAGATAGATTGATAGAACGGACCCTATAATTGCCAGCAGGGTTGTGTTCCTTCCCTCTCGTTGACTATTCATGAACAGAACCCTTTAGTACACTCAACCCCATTGAGGGTAAACCCTTCTGCATTAAAAGCACACTGTAACACGTCTTGTACACTGTTTGGCAAATACTCAGTCAAGAGTTTCCTCTTTCACTGCCAAGGCTCTCCTGCACTCTTATGGGGCCACATCCACCTTTATCCTTCTTAATATATTTTTCTTGTCAGGGCTCTCAATCTAACTTGCTCCAGTTAATCCTTTAAAAGCAGACAGCATCCTGTTGCCAAAGGTCTCACAGGGTCTCTTTCCGTGAATTATAAGACTTGGTACTTAGGTGTTAGGTATCGTGGAAGGTGTTCAACACCCGAGTACCAATCCCAAAATCCTAGCAGTCCTCAATATAGCAGTTTTGGGGGCATGGTCTACCCTCGTTATTATTGTTATTGTAAGACAGCAAGCTTGCAGAATCGCTAGCATGCGAGGCAAAATATATTCGATTTAATCCATTTGTCTGTCCTTGTTCGTTCCCTGTGTGTTTAGCCCCTTGTGGGTAGTAAAAAAATAGGTAATTTGTCTGCCACTATGTTCTAAGTTCAAATTCCGCCGAGGTCGACTTCACCTTTCATCCTTTCGGGGGTCAATTAAATAAGTACCAGTTATGCACTGAGGTTCGATATAATTGACTTAATCCATTCAAATTCTGCCAAAGTCGACTTTGCTTTCATCCTTCTGGGGTCAATTAAAAAATACCAGCTACATACTGGGGTCGATGTAATCGACTTAATCGCTTCCCCCAAATTTGAAACCTTGTGCTTCCAGTAGAAAGGATTGTTATTGTTGTCACTATGACAGCAAAAAATGGCAAGCTAGCAGATGCCCATCACCTCACACTTGACACTTCACTCAACATCTCATTCTTACTACCTCACACTCATCACGTTACACTCAACACTTCAAACTCATCCTCACACTCACTTCATCCTTTCTCTTTCTCACACTCTCTCTTCTTTCTAGTTGACAAATACCACATTGGCACTGACCTAAAGGTCACGATGGAGGTCAAGCCAAGGTCAATGTCTGGTGTCCTGTTTGCCGTCCACGGAACCGAAGATTTTATGTTGGTGCAGATCGTTAATGGAGTGGTAAGTTAAATGCTTTCCAAATGACCATCCCACTGAGAGAAAAGGAAGGGCTGGTTATTTGAGTGGGAGTGGCTGGGGCCGAGCAGGAATGTCAGCAGAAAGTGGTAGATAGGTGGCAAGCTGGCAGAAATGTTAGCATGTCAGGTGAAATGCTTAGCGGTATTTCATCTGCCGTTACGTTCTGAGTTCAAATTCCGCCGAGGTAGACTTTGCCTTTCATCCTTTCGGGGGTTGATTAAATAAGTACCAGTTACGTACTGGGGTCGATATAATCGACTTAATCCATTTGTCTGTCCTTGTTCGTCCCTGTGTGTTTAGCCTCTTTTGGGTAGTAAAAAAAATAGGCAATTTGTCTGCCGATACGTTCTGAGTTCAAATTCCGCCGAGGTAGACTTTGTCTTTCACCCTTTTGGGGTCAATTAAATAAGTACCAGTTACGCACTGGGGTCGATGTGATCGATTTAATACCTATGTCTGTCCTTGTTTGTCCCCTCTGTGTTTAGCCCCTTGTGGGTAGTAAAGAAATAAGAAACAGTGGTAGAGGGTGTGGTGGGGTCGTTAGGGCCAAGTGTATTTTGGTCGATATGTGATATTCTGAAGTCCTTGTTATTTAACCCCAGGCCAGACTTGATCCAGCAGACCTATGATCAAAGAGATATTCCTGATCTGACCATCCTGTCTTTTATTCAGACACAATGCATCTTGGACTACATTTTCTAATGTGATCCTGTAGATCTATGATCAAAGATGTTCCAGCTATGACCATCCTGTCTTTTATTCAGGCATAGTGTATCTAAGACTGCACTATTTAATGTGTCCTTCCTTGCAGACCTATGATCAAAGACAATCCATCTATTACTATCCTATTTTTTATTCAGACAGGATGGTCATAGCTGGAACACTTGTGAAAATTAACATTGAGAAGAGTAATTCTTTCTCAAAATTATCTCCCCTTTTCCTTGATAGTCGCTAACAATAACTGCTTGGATTTTGTTGCTAAGATGCAAATTTTTAATTATTCAAGACATTGTTTTAAAAGAGATTTTGTACAGCAGTCGTTACATCCCCTAAACCCTTTAGCATTTAATCCAGCCAAAATATTCTCCCTTTTATATGTACAAACTGGCCAGATCCATCCCCTTGCACCTACCTTAAAATGTCATTCTAAAAGTATACAATTGCATCATAGGAATCTCAAGCTATGAGATAATGCATGATTCATTCGAAAGAATTTTAACAAGAGCACCCAGAGAGTGCAAACCTTTGCCCACACAACACCAACATCCCCCTCAACAATTAGCCGGAGATGATTTTTAAAATGAGAATATCTGAAATAAACTCAACTACTCTCACAAACGAAAATGCTAAAAATGAACCCGACCACTCTCAAAAATTAAGTGAAAAAAATGGAAAAATAGTCTAGAATCCTTGTCCGGTTCCGGATCGATCCCAAAATCTAATCAGTTTGTGCCAGTCATGAGGCCAAACATCCTTGAAAGTTTCATTCGAATCCATCCAGCGGTTTGTCCCACAAACAAACCAACAAACAAATACAATTGAAAGCAATACCCCTGCCTTTGCAGGGGTAACAAGAGCACTCAGAGAGCGCAAACCTCTGCCAAGGCAACACCTCAAAGACATACATCATCTCAAAAGAGTCCAGAAGCTGGCTACCCACATGGTTCTTGGTCTCAAGCATTTGACTTATGAAGAAAGGCTGAAGACACTCGACCTTTATTCTCTAGAAAAACGACGACGCCGTGGTGATCTCATTCTTGCTCACAACATCATAAGCAGAAAGTGTAACATCTCGAAAGAGCTGTTCTTCACTCCTGCTCCAGAGCGTCGGCTGCAGGGTCACTCCAAAAAGCTCTATCTACGACGATTTCATCTCAATCGAAGGAGAGGGGCTTTCTCCGTCCGGGTTGTGGATCCATGGAATAAGCTGCCGGACGAGATAGTGAAGATGCCGACGACCGCTCGGTTCAAAGTCTCCCTTGACCACAAATGGCCTGAACTCTTTGCATGAACACCCTCCCTGTACATAACTCCATGTCCCCCTACATGGCCTTGCTTTTTGCTTTTTGAGCCAAAAAAATTAACTTAACTTAACTTAACACCAATGTCCTCCCAATAATTAACCAGAGATCATTTTTAAAATGAGAATATCTGAAATAAACTTGGCTGCTCTCACAAACGAGAAAACTAAAAGTGAACCCGATCGCTCTCAAAAATTAAGGAAAAAAACAAATAGGGAAAAATAGTCTAGAATCCTTGTCCAGTAACGGATCGATCCTAAAATCTAATCAGTTTGTGCCAGTCACGAGGCCAAATATCCCTGAAAGTTTCACCTGAATCCATCCGGTGGTTCTTGAGATATCTTGTCCACAAACATACCAACACCACTGAAAAACAATACCTCTGCCTTTGCTAAGGAAGAAGTAATAAATAAGCATTACATTTGACAGAGTAATATGAACACTAAAGAGTTGAAGTATTTCTTAGTCTTATTTTACTTTTAACTCTTTAACATTTCAACTTGCCAGACCAGGCTCAGTAATTCTATTAGTGTTGTGATCAAACTGGCCAGAGTCAGCCTCTTACACCTACCCTACAATGTCATTCTGAAAATAAACAATCGGCACGTAAGAGAACCATCTGAACGTGGCCGTAGCCAGCACCGCATCGACTGGCCTCCGTGCCGGTGGCACTTGACAAACACCATCCGATCGTGGCCGTTCGCCAGCCTCGCCTGGCCTCCGTGCCGGTGGCACGTAAAAAGCACCATCCGAGCGTGGCCGTTCGCCAGCCTGGCCTGGCCTCCGTGCCGGTGGCACATAAAAAGCACCATCTGAGCATGGCTGTTCACCAGCCTCGTCTGGCACCTGTGTCGGTGGCACGTAAAAAGCACCCACTACACTCATGGAGTGTTTGGCGTTAGGAAGGGCATCCAGCCGTAGAAACTCTGCCAGATCAGACTGGAGCCTGGTTCAGCCTTAGGGCTTCCCAGACCCCAGTTGAACCGTCCAACCCATGCTATCATGGAAAGCGGACGCTAAATGATGAAGATGATGATGATGATGATGTTGTGTTCAAACTGGCCAGAGTCGGCCTCTTACACCTACCCTACAATGTCATTCTAAAAATAAACAATCACATCAATGAAGTCTTGAAGGTGGGAGATAATCCCTGATTAATTCAAAACAATTTGGATAACGAAGAATTTATATTGGGCAGAATAAGATGAAGGCTTAAACGGTTAATTACAAACGTAATTTCAAAATTGATTTCCATCGTAATTAACTCTCTACTACATCCCTCTCTTCATCCTCTTCATCCAGGTTCAGCTGTCCTTTGATAATGGTATGGGCATTATTTCAACAGTCAGTCAACCGGGACGAAATAATCAGATCTGTAATGGTCAGTGGCACCGGATTAAAGGTCAGTCCCTGCTTTCACAAGTTTTCTCTGATAAATTCATTCACTTTCTTCTCTCCTAGTGATTACAACACCTTCACTCACCGTGACCATTCACTCACAGCCACCCTCTCCATCAGGCTCTCTCGTCCTACCTCCCTCCCTCACTCGCACTCAATCTCTCTCTCCCTCCGTCTCTCCCTCTCCCTCTCTCTCTGACCATTCACTCACAACCACCCTCTCCATCAGCCTCTCTCGTCCTACCTCCCTTCCTCACTCACACTCAATCTCTGTCTCTCTCTCCCTCTGTTTCTCTCTCTCCCTCTCTCTCTCTTTCTCTCTCTCTGACCATTCACTCACATCCACTCTCTCCATCAGGCTCTCTCATCCTACCTCCCTCCCTCACTTGCACTCAATCTCTCTGTCTCTCTCACTGACTATTCACTCACATCCACCCTCTCCAGCATGCTCTCTTGTTCTCCCTCCCTCCCTCCCTTACTCGCACTCAATCTCTGTCCGTCTCTCTCTCTCTCTTTCACACACGCACACACATCCACTTTCTCTCTCACCCCCCCCAACCTCTCTTGCTCCTTCAAACTTGCACTCTCCCTCTCTCCCTCCCTCTCTCTCTCTCTCTCTTTCACACACATTAGACATACACACATTCACCTTCTCTCAACCTCACTCACACTCATTCTCTCTCTCACACAACCTCACACTCATTCCCCCCTCTCTCTCTCATGCACATAATACATCTACCTAAAACACACATGCACCTATCCACCTTCTCCCTCACTCGACCTCTCGCGCACACTCACACTCTCGCTGTCTTTCACTTGCACATAATACATCAACCTTCCATACAAACACACACACACCCTCCTTCACTCTCACTCAAAGTCTCACTCTCTTTCTCTCTCTCTCTCCCTCAACCAGTGGGCAAGTCCAAAACCCTGGCCACCCTAGAAGTGGACGGTAAAGAGTTCCCTGTTGGCAAAGGTAAAGTAGGGGCCTCTTCTGCAGACACCAATCATCCCCTCTACATTGGTGGAGTCCCAGGTAAGTGGATTTACTACATTTCAAAGCGGTGGTCATTTGGAAAGGATGTTGCAACCGAATACAGTGCTAATCTGTGTGTCACTGAAACAGTTGATACATTGCAACACTTGCGCATGGGCCTCTGTGTGTTGTGTGTGTGTGTGTGTGTGTGTGTGTGCGTGCATGCATATGTATGTATTATATATATATATATATATATACACATGTATGTATATATATATATATATATATTATATATATATATATATATATATATACACATGTATATATATATATATATATATACACACGTATATATATATACACATGTATGTATATTATATATATATATATATATATATATACACACATGTATATATATATGTATGTGTATATATAAATGTGTGTCTGTGTGTGTGCATGCATATGTATGTATATATATATATAATATATATATATATATATATATATATATATATATTTATAATTTACACGATAAGGGCAAAAGAAAAATTCTGATGCCAAATATGCCGAAAAAAAGACAATAATTGTCAATAAACCATTATAATTTATGCGTCTCGAAACAAACCGATAGAAATCTCTAAAAAATTCATTATTACCAAATCGTCCAATTTCAGGGTTAATTCGTAAGAAATTTTCCCCTCTTCAGCGGCAAATACACGAGATATAAGTGAAATACTTACTCATACCCATGGAAAAAGCAAGCACCAAGTCCCGAGCAGAACTTTGATATGCTGGCCATTGATAAAATTTTTTTCCCGAAAAAAATTTTATCCTACATTAGTTATATATATTTATATATGTATGTATCTGTCCAGCATTCACCATGATAGATCGCTAGCCAATACATCTTTTTCTATTTTCTCTCCCTGTTTATTTCTGTGCTCCTTTCTGTCGAAGAGCATAGGCTCGAAACGTAAAAGACTTTCTCACTTCCCGAGCATTAAACTAATACATCTATTTGTTGTTTACACACCTGTTTTCATCTTTTATTTTTTGTAAATTCTCACTATTAATATATATATATATGAATGTATATATATATATATGAATGTATATATATGTATATGAATGTATATATATGTATATGAATGTATATATGTATATGTATGTATATATATATGTATGTATATATATATGTATGTATTTATATATGTATGTATATATATATATGTATGTGTATATATATATATATATATGTATATATATATGTGTGTATCTAGGTATGTATATGTTTATGTGTATATAAATGTGTGTGTGTGTGTATACATATATATATGTGTACGTGTGTATGTATGTATGCATGTATATTTTTATGTATAAGTCATGTGACCACACAACCAACCAAACTATCAGATGTTGTTACACATCACTGGTCACAGTGCATTTTTGCATAGTTTTAGCCATCGCACAACCCCACCCTGCTGGTTAGGCAAGCTGACCGACATTCTCCTCCGGTCGAAAGTGGGGTTGGAGCAACATGAAATGAAAGGACCACAATGCACTGCCTGGTCTGGGGACTGAACCCATGACCAGGTAATCGTGAATGCAACACCCTTACCACTTGGCCACGTGTCTATGTGTGTGTGTATGTGTATGTGTGTGTGTGTGTGTACATGTTGGTGATGATAATGATGATGATGATGGTGATATCTGTTTTTATTTATCAATTCCCTTTTGTTTGCCGTTCCAGCTGGAGTTAAATGGAAGGATGTCCAGGCCACTAGTCCGTACGTAGGCTGCATACGCAACGTGAAGCTGAATAATAAGGCCCATGTACTGGCAGCTGGGGAACCGTCGGGAGACCTCAAGTTTGGGTTCTGCCCCACGATATAGGAACGACGTGCAGCAGTGGATACGACAAAGAGGAAAAAGAAGAAAACGAAGAAGTAAATGAAATGAGGGAAAAAAAAAAAGGAAGAAAAAGAAATGAAATACGATGAATAAAAAATAATAATAAAAGATAGGAAAAAATGCAAAGATCAAGAAAAAAATGCAAAGCTAGGAAAAAAAGAAAAGAATAAAAATAATTAAGGGCAAAGTATTAACGATGTTTGATTATTTACTCTCTCTCTTTCTCTTTTTCTTGTTTCAGTCATTTGACTGCGGCCATGCTGGAGCACCGCCTTTTAATCGAGCAAATCGACCCCGGGACTTTTGTAAGCCCAGTACTTATTCTATCGGTCTCTTTTGCCGAACCGCTAAGTGACGGGGACGTAAACACACCAACATCGGTTGTTAAGCGATGCTAGGGGTACAAACACAGACACACAAACACACACGCACATATATATATATATATATACACATATACGACAGGCTTCTTTCAGTTTCCGTCTACCAATTCCACTCACAAGGCTTTGGTCGGCCCGAGGCTTTAATAGAAGACACTTGCCCAAGGTGCCCCGCAGTGGGAATGAACCCGGAACCATGTGGTTGGTAAACAAGCTACTTACCACACAGCCACTCCTGCGCCTATGGTTATATAAGAATTTTTTGCGTAATAAGATAAAAACCAAGGCTGTGTAGGTATTAGAGCATTTATAGATAGAAGGTCTTACAGCTGTTTCTAGGATATTAATTAACAATATCCCTTCATCAGAGACAGTGTGAGAGGAAAAATTAAGTCATAGTTTCGATGTGATACAAATAGAGAGTGAGGTGGAAGAAAGAAAATAGATGTAAGATTTCGCATTAGGAAGGGTATCCAGCTGTAGAAACTCTGCCAGATCAAGACTGGAGCCTGGTGCAGCCATCTGGTTCGCCAGTCCTCAGTCAAATCGTCCAACCCATGCTAGCATGGAAAGCAGACGTTAAACGACCCCAAAAGAATGAAGGGCAAAATCCACCTCGGCGGAACATGAACTCAGAACGTAACGGCAGACAAAATACCACAAAGCATTTCGCCCAGTATGCTACGATTCTGCCAGCTTGCTGCCTTTATAATAATAACTAGCAGTATCGCCCGGCGTTGCTCGGGTTTGTAAGGGAAATAACTATATAAGCATTTTTAGAGAGTTACTTTCCTTATATAAACCGAGCGAAAAATGCAGAAAAATGATGGTAAATTTTTTTTAAATCGTAGACTCATCGTAGACGCGTGCTAATACCCAGAAGGGCTCGATATGAATCACGACTATTAGATACCCGCTTTCGGTTAAGCTGCACCACAAAATGTGGGAGTAGTAAGGAATCTAAATCGGAGGAGACAGACTCTCACACAACTTCAATTTTATATATAAAGATAATAATAATCATTTCTGCTGAAAGCAGAAGGCCTCAAATTTGTGGGGAAGGGATTAAGTTGATTACATTGATCCCATTGCATGACTGGTTCACTTATGTGCCACTGGCACTGGTTTCACAGCTACAACTTCCATTGATGTTGATCGATTTCGATTTTGATTCTGATTCTCACTTGCCTCAACGGGTCTTCACAAGACAATGTTGCATAAATGCACCCATGCTAACGGCACATAAAAAGCACCCAGCGCCCTCAGACACAAATAAAAGGTGAAAGGTATATAAAGGATTTTATTTAACCAAAAACCAAAAAATGCTCTTTTGACTACCATAAAACAAAATAGACACACAGCAACACTCCATCGTCCCTGAATGTTGCAGTTTAGCTCATCGTTGGAGAAGGATTCACACCACTACATGAAGCCTTCAAGTGTCTTCTCTTTAGGTTTCCGTGGCTTTGCATAGATTCCGGAGTCATTTTGCCAGGTGTTCAAATTGTGGCGACGGTAGTCAGCCGTGTCAGTGAACTGTGAGTGACACTTACGATGTTCCGTTAAATACTCGAGGTTAGTTTTAGACTGGAAATAGAGAAAGAGAGAGAGAAAGAGTGAGAACGATTGAGTGTGAGTGTGTGCAAATTGTTGTTGTCAACCTTGGTTGAGCAGCCCTATTGATCAAAGACGTTCCCAACATGACCACCCCATTTTGGACTACTACAATATCTAATGTTTCTTCCTTTTTCCTTAAGACTTGAAATAGAGAGAGAGAGAGAGTGTGCAAATTGTTGTTGTCAACCTTGTATGAGCAGCCCTATTGATCAAAGACGTTCCCAACATGACCACCCCATTTTGGACTACTACAATATCTAATGTTTCTTCCTTTTTCCTTAAGACTTGAAATAGAGAGAGAGAGAGTGTGTGCAAATTGTCGTTGTCAACCTTGGTTGAGCAGCCCTTTGATCAAAGACGTTCCCAACATGACCATCCCATTTTGGACTACTACAATGTTTCTTCCTTTTTCCTTAAGACAAGGAGGCATAATTTGAGGGTAATTTGTTTGCAATTCCTCTTAGGTTTAGCTCCTCATTGGCTTATACATACATTAAGACAGTAGGGTGTGATTCAAGGAAGATTTGGCTGCTATATCTACCATGTCTAGCTACTATAAAGAAGTCTCCCTTATTGGGTCATCCCATAAATAATGCAGTGTTTTCAGTTGCATGAACTAAAAGCCAGAGGAGAAAGGGATAAACCTATTTCTTTACTACCCACAAGGGGCTAAACATAGAAGGGACAAACAAGGACAGACAAATGGATTAAGTCGATTATATCGACCCCAGTGCGAAACTGGTATTTATTTAATCAACCCCGAAAGGATGAAAGGCAAAGTCGACCTGGGCGGATCTGAACTCAGAACGTAACGGCAGACGAAATACCTATTTCTTTAGTACCCACAAGGGGCTAAACATAGAAGGGACAAACAAGGACAGACAAACGGATTAAGTCGATTACATCGACCCCAGTGCGTAGCTGGTACTTAATTTATCGACCCTGAAAGGATGAAAGGAATTTGAACTCAGAACGTAACAGCAGACAAAATACCGCTAAGCATTTTGCCCGGTGTGCTAACATTTCTGCCAGCTCGCTGCCTTATAAACCACCTGCATCAACTTGCTATAAAAGCAAGTAGTAATTTTGCCTTGTACTTATTCTTAGTGCAACCTTTGAAGAGTGCAGATCAATTTTAACAGTTATTTTTTCAAAGCCACAATGGAAGTGACAAAGGACCATATTCGGCATATTTTGCTTTAAGGAATTCAATAAAGGGTACAACGTAAGGCAAAGTGGGAGGAATATTAATGCAGTGTATTGGGATTGGACAATAAGTGTAAGCCAATGTCTGTGGTGGTTCCAGAAATTCCAAGCCAGAAACTGTAACCTAGAAGACAAGCCTTGTCCTAGAAGATCGTACCAACAATAACACTGAGCACCTTTTTCAAACTCCACCCGTCTAACACCCGTGGACATGTTTACAAAGTAAGAAAACAGCACAGCTCCCATGACTTCAGGAAACATTTTTTCACACTGAGAGTTGCTGAACCATGGAACAGACTGCCGGCACCAGTTGTTAGTTGTCGGAGCACTGCATCCTTTGAAACTTCCATGCTTCCTGAGATTCGCCAACACTACACTTGATTTTCTCCCCTCCATACACACACAAGCATGTATCTGACTCATACACTGTTCGCTTTCCAGACATTTGTACATTACTGCAGATGCTTTATATGCACTATATATATATATATATATATATATATAATGAAGATAGAGATAAGGAGAGAGAGACACACACACACATACAGATAGATAGACTGACAGTAAGACAGAGAGAAGGGGGTGGGGGTAAACAGTTACAGACAGACAGACAGACAAACGCATACACACACACTGGAACTGGTTATGGTGACAAATGTTCCGGTTGATTTGATCAATGGAACAGCCTGCTTGTGAAATTAACATGCAAGTGGTTGAGTATTCCACAGACACGTGTCCCTTTAATGTAGTTCTCAGGGTGATTCAGCACGACACAGAATGTGACAAGGGCTGGCCCTTTTCAAATACAGCTACTACATTCATATCTGGCATTCTGTTGGTTACAACGAGAACCCCATTTGACCTAATCAGTGGAAGAGCCTGCTCATGAAATTAACGTGGCTGAGTACACCACAGACACATGTCTCCTTAACACAGTTCTTAGGGAGACTCAGCATGACACAGAATGTGACAATGCCGGCCCCTTTGAATTACTGGTATAACTCATTATTACCAGCTGAGTGGAGTGGAACAATAAAGTGAAGTAAAGAGTCTTGCTCAAGGACACTGCTTTGTAAGGGATTGAACTCATCACCTTACAGTCGTGAGCCAAATACCCTAACCACTAAGCCATGCTCTTCATGCACACACACACACACACACATACACAGAAAGGTGGGGTGACATACAGACAGACAGAGATAAATGGTTAACTGACCGGTTGTGGGTCATAAGAAAACGGAGGTGTGTAGTTGATATTGTAAAATGTCTGGAAGTAATTCTTTGGGTGAGGTTTAGAGTGATGAGGCAGGAGAGACCCAAAGCCTTCTTCAGGAGCACCAGTGTCTCTGCAAAGAGAAAGGAATGTAGGTATGTAAATAACTCTGGAAAGATCTTCCTGCAATGCCTGTCAATTGACACGAAAGGCATTGTCTTTCATGCTGTATTTATGACTAAGTCCCTAACCAGAATAAGTGGATCGGGCCGATGCCAGCGCCGCCTTGACTGGCTTCCATGCCGGTGGCACGTAAAATGCACCAATCCGATCGTGGCCGTTGCCAGCCTCGCCTGGCACCTGTGCAGGTGGCACGTAAAAAGCACCCACTACACTCACGGAGTGGTTGGCGTAAGGAAGGGCATCCAGCTGTAGAAACACTGCCAGATCAGACTGGGCCTGGTGCAGCCTTTTGACTTCCCAGATACCTGGTCGAACCGTCCAACCCGTGCTAGCATGGAAAAAATATGCATATATATATAAAGCACCCACTACACTCTCAGAGTGGTTGGCGTTAGGAAGGGCATCCAGCTGTAGAAATGCTGCCAGATCAGACTGGAGCCTGGTGCAGCCTTCTGGCTTCCCAGATCCCCAGTCGAACCATCCAACCCATGCCAGCATGGAAAGCGGACATTAAACGATGATGATGATTGTTGAAGAAAATACTATCCTCTTGTGAAAAGTCTGGCTGCATACTCGTTAGCATATGTCAGGTGCATACAATTGACAACACAGTTAATTAAGATTTATTCAGTGAGTTCTATCCAACACATGTTAACACGTGGAATTAGCAGAATCATTATTAACTTTAGATGGCTCGCAGGCGAGGTGAACAAATTAGCGAGAGAGATAGACTGGCAATACTTCTGCGCTACCAGCAAATTAAAGATGGGGTCGCAAATGAGGCAGCGAGTGACATTTGCAATGCCTTTCAAGTAGACCGCAATATACCAGCGCGAATTTATAAAAATGCAACTCTTCATGGAACAATAAACACAGCCAAAACAGCTGAAAAACCCTACAACGAGGCATGAATTGCACAAAGCCGTCTTGTAGTCTTGGGAAGAGCTATCTGAGCGGAAAATTCATAGATGTATTCATCATCAAACTCGTGGTTGTTTGGCAAGAAATTGTTGAAACCTCATAAGTTGTCTAACGACAGGATATTCCGCCATATATATATATATATAAATATATATACACACATCATTGTATTAATCATTTTGGTGGGTTCTGTATGTATATATATATATATATATATATATATATATATATATATTATATAGAGGGCATTATTACACATAAATGCCACACGCTAGGAGGGACTTTCAAAGTCATTACTACCAAAAATAAACGAATCGTACTGAATGCAGCTTTCGAAGCAAGACATTTAAAAGCAGAATTTAGTTCCAGATCACCTGTGATTTCGCAATTAACGTATTATCTACATCTTTTGTTCATCAGTGAAACATATTCAAAACATATCTTATGAGGTTTTTCACGCTAACTACCTGATAATTTCTTGTTAAGATTTCTTATTAAGATTTTATCCTTAATTGTTATATATATATATATATAATATATATATATATATTATATAGAGGGCATTATTACACATAAATGCCACACGCTAGGAGGGACTTTCAAAGTCATTACTACCAAAAATAAACGAATCGTACCGAATGCAGCTCTCGAAGCAAGACATTTAAAAACAGAATTTAGTTCCAGATCACCTGTGATTTCGCAATTAACGTATTATCTACATCTTTTGTTCATCAGTGAAACATATTCAAAACATATCTTATGAGGTTTTTCACGCTAACTACCTGATAATTTCTTGTTAAGATTTCTTATTAAGATTTTATCCTTAATTGTTATATATATATATATATATATATATATATATACATATACACATCATTGTATACATCATTTTGGTGGGTTGTGTATATATATACACAGAGTCCACCAAAATGATGTATATACACTCCAGGAAAGGAAAAACTTATATAAATATCAGGTCATCCCAAAAGTTCTGTCCGATTTTTCCTTTTTTAAAATTGAATGAAATTTAATAGTATTTTGGAATGTCTAATGGAATGAAAAATTATTTTTATGCATTTGTGCACATTTAAACTAATTAAATATTATTTTACAGAATAATAGACTTAAAATTTCTTTGATTAAAACCCTTTCTAACATGGAAGTATCCAAAGAGCATTTGAGGCACATAATGCTTTATGAGTACAAAAAAGGAAACTCCTCAGCTGAAGCAACTCGAAACATACACTCAGTCTATGGGAAAGAATGCTAGAATGAAAGAACTTGCAGAAGATGGTTTGCAAACTTCAGAAGTGGAGATTTCAGCCTTGAAGATGAAGATCGAACAGGACGTCCAGTTGAGTTGATGATAAGCTCCTTGAGGCATTACTTGAAGAAAATCCTGCATTATCAGTTGAAGAATTGGCAATAAAGCTTGGTTCAAACCATACCACTGTTCATCTTCATCTTCAACAACTTGGAAAGGTTCCTAAACTTGGAAAATGGGTGCCACATGAAATTGTCTGAAAGCAACCGCAAATCTTGAGTTGTCATCTGCTCTTCTTTCCATTCTCGTGAACTCATTTTGCCCTTTTTGGATAGACTTGTGACTGGTGATGAAAAATAGATCTTCTATTGAAATGTTAAACGTCGTAAACAGTGGCTTCGTAAAAGGGAAAAAGCTCAATCACAACCAAGAAGGGAACTTCATGGGAAAAAGGTTCTTCTCTCTATCTGGTGGGATTGCATAGGAGTAATTCACTTCGAATTGTTACCACCAAATGCAACAATCGATTCTCAAGTCTACTGTCAGCAATTAGAGAGTTTGAACCAAGCCTTGAAGAAAAAAGACCCGCTTTAGTAAATCAAAAAGGACAATGTGTGACCCCACACTGAAAAGATCACATCACAGAAGGTCGAAAAGCTTGGATGGGGAAAGAATTCCTCATCCACCTTATTCCCCTGACCTTCCTCCTTCAGATTACCATTTGTCTCGTAGTTTACAGAATCATTTGGAGGACATAAATTTTGCAAACCAGGAGGAGACGGAAACTGACATTTCAGAGTTCTTCGCTTTGAAAGCAAAAGAGTTTTACTTTAATGGGATTAAAAAGCTTGTAAATAGATGGAAGGAAGTCATAGATAATCAGGGAAAGTACATTGATGATTAAATTTCAATGAAACATAACATTTGATCACTTGTTTTCTTTATTCAAAATTCGGACAGAACTTATGGGGTGACCTGATATTTTAATTCAGTGTTATCACAATTTGATAAAACATCAAAAGGGGTATCCACATTTATGGAGGTACTTATACAAGTCAAATATTTATACGGATTTTTCCTTTCCTGAAGTTTGCACACATTTTTGGGCAGATTCTCTCTATATATATAACATCAGTGATGTATATTTATATATATTTATGAGTGTATATTTATAGACATAGATAAGTGATCAAAAATTAATTGGCATATACACTACCGTCAGAAATTAATTAGCACCCTTGATTTGCTCACCATGAAGCATGGTGGGGGTGGTCTGATGGTGTGAGGGGCATTCAGCTACAGTGGTGTTGGGCAGCTCTATGCCGTCGAAGGCAACATCAACGCAGCAAAGTACATTGAGATAGCACGGGATACCTCTTTGGTGGCGAGGAGTACGTGCTGGCCAGTCACCTGACCTGAACCCTATTGAGAACCTCTGGATTCGATTGGGTAGGGATTTGAATGTGCAGCAATACAGGAACCGACACGAGCTGTTTGGGGCACTTCTTGCTGCATGGGGGGGGGGGCCATCCCTGCACAGTACCTGCAGGCACTCATAGACAGCATGCCGACCCGCGTAGCAGCTGTCATTGCTGCCAAAGGAGGAGCAACAAGATATTGACTAAATTTCACGATTAATAACAATTATGTGGTGTGCTGGGATATGTTTTAATAAATTTTTGATTAAAAACGAGTTCGTTTCTGATAATAAGTTAATTAAAGTAAGAAAATGTAGAAATTTGAGAAGTGCTAATTAATTTCCGACGCAAGTGTAGACAACGAATACAGACTTAAAGGCATGGACACATACATACACCCACGCATACATACTCATACTCGTACGAACATACATACATGCTTGGTTACATACATCCACACACACACATATACATGCATGCACCCATATACACACATAAATACGCATCCAGCATGCTGGCCTCTTCTGACGATGACATCAAAGAAAACATCACCTCTGCCAGGGGAGGTATGCAAATGAGCTTTCGTTCATCATGGGTGCAGGTCTACTCAGCTGCTCACAGAATGGTTTCAGAGCCAGTTGTTGGCACTGTTCTTGATAAGAAGTCTTGGGAAATTCCTGGAATAAGGAACACAAAAACAAACAGATATCAGATATATATATGTATATATATATATATATATATATATATATATTATATTAAATTATAGATAAAACCACTATTAGGTAAATCAAACAGTGAAAAACATAAACCAATACATAAAATTAATTTAAAATATAAAAGTTAAAATTTAAAAATTATTTAAATAATTTAAACTAATAAATTTTATATATATATACAAATATATATATATATGTATGTATGTATATTTTTATATTTATATATTATTTTATTAATTAATTAATTAATTTTTTTTTTATATATATATATCAAAGTATTAAAAGTTTAATAAAAGATAATATATATATAGGAGATGTACTCGCATAGCAAGTGATTTGATCTGAGATCGTGTGCTGAAACGAAAACAATTGCAGCGTGGAAGGTGTTTGTAAGCCATTCAAGAAACACACAAAAGCCGTTCGATTCACTTCAACATTTAAGTTTAATTTGTCAAAATATTTTCGTCGCTAAAATCCGCACCTGTTCACTGACAAAAATCCGTGCTGCATCCATGTGTTTCTTAAATGGCTTACAAACACCTTCCATGCTGCAATATATATATATATATATATATATATAATCAAAATAAGCAACAAGAATGACTCCAGTAATTTGGTACAATCGTTTCGTACTACATCATTTTATTAAATGTTGTAAGTATTACAACAGTTTTAAAATGCTGAGCACTCATCAGTCAATTATAGAGGTTTTCCATTAATACAAAAATTTTCAAATCAAGTGGCAACATTATAGAGAAGGTAGATATACAGACAAAGATGTGGATTTAAATTTTAAGAACATATGAGGTAGTGGAGTCCCATATTCATTTGAATCTAAATTTTTGCTGAACTTATATATACACACACACATATATATATATATATATATATATATACTCTTTACTCTTTTACTCTTTTACTTGTTTCAGTCATTTAGTCGAGCAAATCGACCCCGGGACTTATTCTTTGTAAGCCCAGTACTTATTCTATCGGTCTCTTTTGCCGAACCGCTAAGTGACGGGGACGTAAACTCACCAGCATCGGTTGTCAAGCAATGCTAGAGGGACAAACACAGACACACAAACACATACACACACACACACATATATATATATATATAATATATATATATATATACGACAGGCTTCTTTCAGTTTCCGTCTACCAAATCCACTCACAAGGCATTGGTCGGCCTGGGGTTATAGCAGAAGACACTTGCCCAAGATGCCACGCAGTGGGACTGAACCCGGAACCATGTGGTTGGTTAGCAAGCTACTTACGACACAGCCATTCCAGTGCATATATATATATATATATATATAAAACAAAAATTGCGTGGCACCTTGGGCAAGTGTCTTCTACTATAGCCTCGGGCCGACCAAAGCCTTGTGAGTGGATTTGGTAGACGGAAACTGAAAGAAGCCTGTCGTATATATGTATATATATATATATATATATATATATGTATGCATGTGTGTGTTTGTGTGTCTGTGTTTGTCCCCATAGCATTGCTTGACAACCGATGCTGGTGTGTTTGTGTCCCCGTCACTTAGCAGTTCGGCAAAAGAGACCGATAGAATAAGTACTAGGCTTACAATAGAATAAGTTCCGGGGTCGAGTTGCTCGATTAAAGGCGGTGCTCCAGCATGGCCGCAGTCAAATGACTGAAACAAGTAAAAGAGTAAAAGAGTAAAGAGTATGACATATATTTGCCATTTAAATATAGCTAACTCCTAAGGGTGGATGCTACTGTAGTTTGTAGCCCCAGGAAGACATCTCCTCCAGCTGGCTTTAGACACACTTTCTGTGCCCTATCAGTGTTTGCAAAGGGAAGCCATCCTTCCCGTCTTCAACTTATGATACACATGGACTCGAGTTTCTGATATCATAAGTTGAAGATGGGAAGGATGGCTTCCCTTTGCAAACACTGATAGGGCAC
>NW_021832434.1:5000-10000 GCF_006345805.1 Octopus sinensis | reverse complement strand
TTTCTTAAACAAGGAACATATTCATACAGCACGGTATGTTTTCACCCCAAATGGATGTATTTGATTGGTTAAAATTGCCGAAATGCTTGAAATTAAAGTGGAAATATGTTACAAACTATAGAATTTTCTCAATAAAGCCAAGAAAAAAATGATGTTTTATAAACACATTCTACCTGTATACGAAGTTTAAAAGTGTTTAGTTAACTAGAAATTGTGTTGAAAACTGCTGTTCAAAAGGAAAAGATCCCTGGTCTGTCCTCCACCTCAACCTCATTTCATCTCTCTCTCTCTTTCTTTCTTTCTTTCCTTTCCTACATCACTCTACAATTAAACCGGAAGCCCACATCGGCGATCTTTCGTCTCTAGTAGACCTTTCCGTCGATTTCCGTAAAAAAATTTTTTTTTTTTTTACATATGGGCTTGCGGGAACTTTTGAAGTAATATACATACATACACATACAACACCGAGTAAAAAATTTCAGTTATCTCTTTCTTTCACACATTACTCTGTCTCTTCACACACACTAACAGAAGCACTTCACTTACACAACATACTGTCTGTCTCCCACACCCCATCAAACACACACACACACACACACACACACATGTCCATCAATGCTTCCCATGCACGGTAACTTCAAAAGAACTTCCCTCGTCATACAATCGCTTTCTCTTAGTCTCTTTCGCTCTCATTACTTCAAAAGTTCCCGCAAGCCCATATGTAAAAAAAAAAAAAAAGAAAAAGTTTTTTTACGGAAATTGACGGAAAGGTCTACTAGAAACGAAAGATTGCCGCCGCATCGATTTACCAGCTGCTCTGTAGTACGTAGGGAGAATATTCCATCAGTTTTGCCGAATTGATAAAATCATCTTCTTCGTAACCCGTCATTGTGCCCCTTTCTTTTTTTCACTCCCTTTCACTGGCCCCTGCGTCTGTTTGCTCCCTCACAGCCTTTCTAGGAGAAGCCCCTTTTTTTATCCGCTTGTATGTCTGTCTGTCTGTCTGTCTGTCACTCAGCCTGTCTGTCTGTTCGTCTCTCAAACTCCGACGAAACTCGTTCTGTTCGACGAATGAATTCATAAAACGCTTTTAGTGTCCTACCTTTCTCTCCCCCTCTCTCTTTCTCTCTTACTCACTCACTCACTCACTCACACTCTCTCTCACTCACTCACCCTCTCTATCTCTCAATCACTCACCCTCCATCTCTCTTTCTCTCTCTCTCTATCTATCTAGCTATCTTTCTTTCTTTCTTTCTTTCTCTCCCTTCCTCTTTTTCTTTTCCTCTTTACCTCTGCAACACACACTCATTCATTCTCACACACACACACTTGTAGCTGTAAATATATCAGTGTTTGTGTGCGTACCTATGTGTATGTATGTGTGTGTGTGTGTGTGTGTGTGCGTATGCATATATATATATATATATATGTGTGTGTGTGTTTGTGTGTGTGTGTGTATTTATTACCGGTATCGTATGTATGTATGTTCTTATATGAAGGACAAGAAACAATTCGATCAAGTTGCTTATGACGTCACAGAATGAATTCGCGACTGATGGGTAAGGGAGATAACTCTGCTATAACACTCGTTAAGTGATTTTGGTGTATGGCGTTATGACCTCATCTCTCCAACTCGGAAGATTTTGTCGCCTCAACGTAACACACACACACACACATACGTGCATACATACATACATACATACATACATGCATACATAAGCATGCATGCATACATTAAATACTACATGCATCATATATGCATACATACATGCATACATACATACATATATACTACATATATACATGCATGCATGAATACATACATACTCATACATACAGCTACACATACAACATACATTCATACATAAAAATGCATACATGCAACATATATGCATACATACAACATGCAACATACATATACACATACATACATACTACACACACATACATACATGCATACATACATACATACATACATACATACATACATACATACATACATGCATACTTATCATACATACATAACATGAATACATACATGCATGCATACATACATATATACATGCATCATACATACATACATACATACTACTCACGTACATACATACATACATACATACATACATATATACATACACTACATACATACATACATCATACATGCATACATATATGCATGCATGCATACATATATACATACATGCATACATATATGCATACATACATGCATACATACATACATATATACATACATATATACATGCATGCATGAATACATACATACATGCATACATACATACATATAAACATACATGCATACATATATGCATACATACATACATGCATACATACATATATGCATGCATACATACATACATACACACACATACATACATACATACATGCATACATACATACATACATACATACATACATACATACATACATACATGCATACTTACATACATACATACATGAATACATACATGCATGCATACATACATATATACATGCATGCATACATACATACATACATACATACACTCACGTACATACATACATACATACATACATACATATATACATACATACATACTACATACATACACACATACATGCATACTTACATACATACATACATGAATACATACATACATACATACATACATGCATACTTACATACATACATACATGAATACATACATACATACATACATACATACATACATACATAGCGTGAAAAAATGCTTCCTAAAGTCATGGGAGCTGTGCTGTTTTCCGACTTTGTAAATATGTCCATGGGTGTTAGACGGGTGGAGTTTGAAAAGGTGCTCAGAGTTATTGTTTGTAAGATGGTTGATAATTTTATGGGTGTCTGCCAAGTTAGCTGCCAGACGTCGGAGTTTCAATGTGTCCATGCCCAGGGAAGTAAGGCGTTCAGGATATGGCAAATGCCTGATGAAGGGTATTCTTTTGGTTGCACGTCTCTGAACAGCTTCCAGACGATTGATATCCTGGGCAAGATAGGGGTTCCAGACCGGTCTTTTGTTAGACGGGTGGAGTTTGAAAAGGTGCTCAGAGTTATTGTTTGTAAGATGGTTGATAATTTTATGGGTGTCTGCCAAGTTAGCTGCCAGACGTCGGAGTTTCAATGTGTCCATGCCCAGGGAAGTAAGGCGTTCAGGATATGGCAAATGCCTGATGAAGGGTATTCTTTTGGTTGCACGTCTCTGAACAGCTTCCAGACGATTGATATCCTGGGCAAGATAGGGGTTCCAGACCGGTATTTTGTTAGACGGGTGGAGTTTGAAAAGGTGCTCAGAGTTATTGTTTGTAAGAGGGTTAATAATTTTATGGGTGTCTGCCAAGTCAGCTGCCAGACATTGGAGTTTCAATGTATCCATGCCCAGGGAAGTAAGGCGTTCAGAATATGGCAAATGCCTGACGGGGGGGGGGTATTCTTTTGGTTGCACGTCACTGAACGGCTTCCAGACGATTTATATCCTGGGCAAGATAGGGGTTCCAGACCGGTATTTTGTTAGACGGGTGGAGTTTGAAAAGGTGCTCAGAGTTATTGTTTGTAAGAGGGTTAATAATTTTATGGGTGTCTGCCAAGTCAGCTGCCAGACATTGGAGTTTCAATGTATCCATGCCCAGGGAAGTAAGGCGTTCAGAATATGGCAAATGCCTGATGGGGGGTATTCTTTTGGTTGCACGTCGCTGAACGGCTTCCAGACGATTGATATCCTGGGCAAGATAGGGGTTCCAGACCGGTCTTTTGTTAGACGGGTGGAGTTTGAAAAGGTGCTCAGAGTTATTGTTTGTAAGAGGGTTAATAATTTTATGGGTGTCTGCCAAGTCAGCTGCCAGACATTGGAGTTTCAATGTGTCCATGCCCAGGGAAGTGAGGCGTTCAGAATATGGCAAATGCCTGATGGGGTGTATTCTTTTGGTTGCACGTCGCTGAACAGCTTCCAGACGATTGATATCCTGGGCAAGATAGGGGTTCCAGACCGGTATTTTTTGTTAGAGGGATGGAGTTTGAAAAGGTGCTCAGAGTTATTGTTTTGTAAGAGGGTTAATAATTTTATGGGTCTGCCAAGTCAGCTGCCAGACATTGAGTTTCAATGTATCCATGCCCAGGGAAAGTAAGGCGTTCAGAATAGGCAAATGCCTGATGGGGGTATTCTTTTGGTTGCACATCGCTGAACAGCTTCCAGACGATTGATATCCGGGCAAGATAGGGGTTCCAGACCGGTATTTAGTTAGACGGTGGAGTTTGAAAAGGTGCTCAGAGTGTCAGTTGTTATTGTTGTAAGAGGGTTAATAATTTTATGGGTGTCTGCCAAGTCAGCTGCCAGACATTGGAGTTTCAATGTATCCATGCCCAGGGAAGTAAGGCGTTCAGAATATGGCAAATGCCTGATGGGGGGTATTCTTTTGGTTGCACATCGCTGAACGGCTTCCAGACGATTGATATCCTGGGCAAGATAGGGGTTCCAGACCGGTGATGCAAATATAGAAAATTTCATTGGATCACATCGGGCCCAGGGAAGACATTAAACTGCGATGTATAAAATAAATTTATACAACTTTTGTTTTCATTTTTTAAATTATTTCGGTGTGAAAAGTTTTTTACAATTTTTGAGTAAAATTTATGAATTGTGATTGATGTTAAGTTAGTTTAGTCATTATACATTACTCACCACTTCGGTGTATGCTAGACATAACAACTACTTAAAAAGGGGTCGCTACTACAAGTAAGGGAAGCTTTAAGCACCCCGCCCCTATAACCCCTCTTATTTTCTCTTTTTTTTTTTTCTTTTTTCTTGTTTCAGTCATTTTGACTGCGGCCATGCTGGAGCACCGCCTTTAATCGAGCAACTCGACCCCAGGACTTATCTTGTAAGCATAGTACTTATTCTATCGGTCTCTTTTGCTGAACCGCTAAGTGACGGGGGACATAAACACACCAGCATCGGTTGTCAACGCAATGCTAG
>NW_021832433.1:115000-137500 GCF_006345805.1 Octopus sinensis | reverse complement strand
AATGCATGTGTAAAAATAGACACACATCCATAAATGTTTCGATCGCAAACTAAGTTTCGGTTGATATTTCACGCAATTATTGTATGTCGCTACTTTATAGTCACCAGAGACAAAGAGCTGGGTCTTCGCACACAGCACACATAATCTCATACACGCATGCATATTTTTATGACTTTAAAACAATACATGAATTAAAAACATGGTATATAAACAACGGATATAAAAATACATGTGCATGTATATGTGTGTCAGTCCATACATATATATAATATATATATATTGTGTGTGTATAAGTGACGTACCTGTCAATCTATGGTGTTTGATAGGGCTTACCGCTATGGACAATGAAATAACTTCCATGCATAGAAAGTGACCTGAGTCTATATATCACCATTAAAAAAAATATATAAAGACAGTGAAAAACGATTTGGAAATTAGCCGGAAGACAGGGTAGAATACTAAATGCTATAAATAACTAAAGAATTTAAATAAAGAGATGGAAATTATCTAAATAAATAAAACATAAAAGAACGAAAACTAGACCGTTTCTTTTTTTTTTTTTTGCTTCCTAAATCTCCCGTAAGATGGCGTCAACGTTGGAAATCAAACAGTACTGCGAGTGTCTATGTGTGTGGGTGTGTATGTGAGTGTGTGTGTGTATGCATCTATATACACGCTGTTGCTTGTATTATACACCAGTAAGAAAAGTGTATCATCGATATGTACATCCGTGAATCTATGCACGTTTCCCCAGACACGTGCAGATGCAGAGAAGTTTCGATAGAGCAATTGATTGATAGGTAATGAGACAGAGTGATTGATAGGTACACGCACACAGGTATCCCGACACACACGCACAAACACATATGTACACTTATGTCCTGAATGAGAAATGTATGAAGAGTTACAGACATACCTATGCACACATCGACGTAGAGATGGATCAAAATAATCGGCAGATAGAGCTAGAGGCGGTTACAAACAAAGATAAAACAGAAAGATTTACATTATAATAAGAGATATACAGCAGGAGTGGCTGTGTGGGAAGAAGCTTGCTTCCCAAACGCATGGTTCTGGGTTCAGTCCCACTGCGTGGCACCTTGGGCAGATGTCTTCTACTAAAGCTCAGACGAAATCCAAAGCTGCCGGTCGTGTGTGTATATTATATATATATATATATATATATATATATATATATATATATATAATATATATGTAGTATGTATGTATGTATGTTATGTATGTATGTATTATGTATGTATATGTGTGTCTGCGTTAGTCTAGCCAGCATCGCTTGACAGCCGATGTTGGTTTGTTAAGTAACACGTGTGTGTGTATTGTGTTGTATCTGGGGAGAGTCATTCCCTTTTAGTGCCTCATAATTTAACACACGCGCCGGTAATGTTTCAACTCATTTACTTATTCGTTTGCTGCTAAAATTTTCGTTGCGTCTTGCAACCTTTTCAAACTATTGAAATTGTTGCAAGACGCAATGAAAATTTTAAGAAAAATAAATAAGTAAATGAGTGGAAACTTTTCCGGCGAGTGTGCTAAATAATAAGGCACTAAAAGAGAATGATTCTCCCCAGACACAATAAAATATGCTTCAACACACGAATTCGCATAAAGAATCTTGCAATCCAAATAAAAAAACAATATATACTAGCACTATGACCCGGCAACGCCGGGTCATAGTGCTAGTGCATGCATATACAGCTGCATGCTAGTGCATGCATATACAGCTGCATGCTAGTGCATGCATATACTGTCCAAATCTCCGACCATCACATACACCTATCTGGCATTCAATTGACGTATCAAGTTTCGGGCATTTTGATTGGGTTTTGGATAGAAAATTCACAAAAAATTCACTTATATTGATTTTTAATGGCTTTGCAGGGTGACTGGGGAAATGTAAAGATGTGCACGACCACCCTTGGACGGTTTTCAATAACCATAGAAAGTGCGAGCCCTCTTACTGAAAAATTGTGGATTTGTATAAACACGCACACAGACATTTTGCCGTTTATATATATACTAGCATATCGCCCGGCGTTGCTCGGGTTGTAAGGGAAATAACTATATAAGCATTTTTAGAGAGTTATAGCCAAAAATAGCAAAAAATGCATAAATTGAAAAGAAATTAAGGTAATTTTTTTTTTAAATCGTTGACACAACGTAGATATTTTAGAGAGTTACTTCCCTTATATAAAAGCGAAAAAAATGCATTAAAATGGAAAAATATGATGGTAATTTATTTTTTAATCGTAGACTCATCGTAGACGCGCGCTAATACCCAGAAGGGCCCGATATGAATCACGACTATAAGATACCCGGTTTTGGATAAACTGCACCGCAAAATGTGGGAGTAGTTACGAATCTAAATCGTAGGAGACAGACACACAACTTCACTCTTATATAAAAATGCTTTTTTTTTTCAGTCATAGAGTTAGATTTATGAAGGTCTTCAGTAGAAAATCCTTCGAATTCTGACTCGCTGCTTGATATAATGAAATTCGTATCCATTTTTTGTCAGAATTACAAATTTTGAAAACACAATAGGAATAAATTTCGGAAAAAAATCTCCCATAATTCACGGAAATAAAATTACTCTTCGATTTTTGTACAAAACGGTATTTGAAGTGTTTACGAAGTATATACGTGTTTTCACGAATGTACTAAAGAGATTTACTCTGATATTCTCATTTAAATATGAATAGGTAAATTCGGGCGGGTTGGTAACGAAAGGGTTTTTTAAACGGATGCATACATTTATTAATACATATATATAAGTGTCGTCTGTTTATACATAAACACTGCTTCATACTGCAATTATATATACATAATCTATATATAATATTATATAATAAAATATATACAGAGTAAAATAAAAACCAATTTACCTTTTCTGTATTGTTATAGCAATTCGACCGTCCGTGTGTCTTTGCAATGTGTTGGAATGATAAGTGAGTTGTGTTTTGGCACCTTTTTTACTAATAACAAACACACACGTGTTTGTATGTAGTTGTTTGAAACGTTTGTGTTGCCACTCTCATTATGTATGTGTATGAGTGTGTGTGAGGAATGACACACACACTCACGCACGCACACATGTACATCAATGCTTTCGGAGTGAAATGTTAAAATATTGAGTTTTCTCGAATTTTGTCTTAATTGGTGGTAAAATTGAAAGAAATTTTTTATGGCATCACCCACTGGAAGTACTCTGAAAAATCATGGGTACACTCTAATTGAAGAAATTGTGTGAGGAGTAAATCGTTATGTATTTATTTGTTTCTGTTTGCTGTTTTTTAGTAGTGGTTTAAGGTACACTTCTCTCGTTTTATCGAATTAGTTTCACTTTAATCGCTGCAAACTTGCAAAGAGAATGTCGTAGAAATGAGTGATAGCGTGAGTGAATGAGATCGCTCCCTTTTTGTGTGTGTGTGTGTGCGAGTGCTGTAGCCCACATTAAGAGAAGCATTTGACTCATACACCACAATGTGAGTTTTCTCTAAATTTTGCTTAATTGGGGTTGAAAATTTAAAAACTGGACTTGGCATGACCCGATGCATTCTACTCTTAAAAATGCTAGGTAAATTGTAATTGAAGAAATCCTATTTGTAGATTCTTTAAGTGACAAAGGGAAGCAGATAAAATCTGCCTTTTATAATAAGAGATATATATACATATATATGCACACACATCTATTTGTGTATCTTGAATTGTTTCCGCTGAATTTGATACAATCGAAGTGTATTTCATCCATATATAGTACTCAATAGATAATACTAGAAATGAATTTCATATCATTGTTTTATCAAAAAGTTTGGACAACGAGCGAAACGACGCCATTAGAAGATATCTACATGCCGTGGTGTGCGTATATGTTGTTGTCGTTATTTGAGCGAAGCGATGTACGCTTCTGCAGTGGTTTAACATGTCACATTAGCATACAACATATGTTTCACTGCATTTTATGCGCAAGTGTTTTCTTGTATATATGCATGCTTTATACACAGTTTGTATGCATGTATCACGGGTGCATACTTTATCATCAGCAGAACCGTTAGTGCGCTGGTCGAAATGCTTATGGGCATTTCGTCTGTCTTTAAGTTCTAAGCTCAAATTCCTCCGAGGTCGACATTACTGTCCATCCATTAGAGATCGATGAAATAAGTACCAGTTACACACTGGGGTCGATTATTATTATTATTATTATTATTATTATTATTATTATTATTATTATTATTATTAAGGCAGTGAGCAGGCAGAATCGTTAGCACGCTGGGCAAAATTTTTAGTGGCATTTCGACCGTCTTCACCTTGTGAGTTCATATTGTGTCGAGGTCGACTTTGCCTTTTATCCTTTTGGGATCGATAAAATAAATACCAGTGGTAAATTGTGATCGATGTAATCAACTCATCCCCACCCCCAAAACTGCTGCCCTTATGGAAAAATTTGAAACCATTATTATATTACTATATGTTTGGCTTTTGCTTTGTGTTTCTACAAGTTAACTCTGAGTTTCACCCAGAGACATCAAGAGACAAGTTAGAAGTTCAAGTCAGTGTTATGCCTAGGGTGCCATATATTTGCTTTTGCAAAGAGTATTGTTCCGGTGAATGTGTTTCAAAACATAAGTAAACTAAACGTTTGTTATAAAAAAAAAAAATTGATTATGAGATGGCAGTGTGATGTTAAGATGACAGTGAAAGGTGTTTGCTATTATGTAAATTTAAAAGTACTTTTAACACAGTTTACAGATTAAAATGTTTCGTGGATTACATAGACAGTATTTTACCTGGGATATAAGCAGTTCCCATGAGCACTATTTTTCGAATTTCTTCCATTTTTTGATTTCTTGATATCTGAGCAATCAGCCATTTTGCTATCAATCCTATGGCAACTATGATAATAGGTTTTGTTTTAGTCTTGAGGTTTCTCTTTTTGCCAATTTCTATTTCAAGTTCTTTATACTTGCCCAGTTTTTGGTAGATCTTGACAGATACATTTATATCGATTATAACAGTCATATCGATGAGGAGGCATGATATTTTTCTGAAATCCTTCTATATAATGTCTGGCATTTCTCTTTCTGTCAGTTTGAACGGTGAAGTTTCAAGGAGTGAGATGTGGTCGTTTTCAAGCACTGGAGGTGGTTTGTATTCCCACCAGTTTTTGTCGTGGGGCAGGTCCAAGCCTTTGCAAATTACCCAATGAATATACTGTGCTGCTCTATCATGCATTTTGCGATACTCTTAAAGGCAAGAACAGATACATTCCTCTTTCGTAGAACTCTCATTGGCTTTTTCAGGTTTCGCTTGAAAAGGAAATTGAGAGTGGAGAGGGAAGTGCTATCCTCGAGTGAATTTATAGAAAGGTGGGTGAAAGTTGCGAAAATAGCAAGATTGGATGGTACCTCTCGACGTGTACATAGGAGGAAAGAATTGGAGAGAGCACTTGCTCGTGGGGTTTCGAGGAAATCTCGGATGCTGGGGTTACTCGATTATTAGTAGAGGTGTTCCTGTATCAGGAGGGTCACATCTCTATCACCCCCCCCCATTTTTTTCTTTATACGTCCCATCTTTCCCAGTATATACCGTGTATACTTTTTTTTATCATTTCATTATTATATGTAAATCCCCACACTTTTTGTCTGTCTCTGTATTGTCCCCCTCATCTTTCGCCCTCGTGGAAAATAAATGAAATTATTATTATTATTATTATTATTATTATTATTATTATTATTATTATTAATATTATTATTATTATTATTATTATTATTATTATTATTACTATTATTATTATCATTCTGATTATTTCATTTTATATTTTCTCAGGTCAGTGGCTCAACTATTTAATCACATGCTGAAACCTTACCGCAGTATGTTAAGGAATCCAAAACGTACGATGACAGTTTTTGTTCCCACTGACGAAGCACTTTCCCGATTGCCGCTGAAACAACAAAGTATGCTTAAAAACAATTGGACACTGCTGACAGAGGTAATGAATTATTACACACACACACACGGTCACGTGCACGTGCGCGTATATATACATACCAAGTTAGCAATGTAAACAGATGTCATGAAATCAAAATTATTTCCTATTTCTTTTTATCTTGCTTCTCTTATTGCTTTAACTTCTCTGCGAAAACTCTCCGAAATGTTAAGTCATCTATTCCTTTCATTTGACGATTTCATTTTCATTGTATGCATATACAATGACATATATACCCGTAATTAAAACACTTGTTAATACTCTATAATTCTCTGTTAAATTATTTCCAGATATTATCTCGTCATATCATTCCGGACGTTGAATGGAGCCCAGAAAACCTGCGAGGTGAAAGAGTACATTACAATTTAAAAAATTCAACTATAAGAGCTCTGGGGTTTAAAAATGGCGAAGGTACCTACAATATTTTCCATATTTTTTCTCATTATCATCATGTATCGTGCTGTCACATTTCACTCCAAATCCACGCTCTGAAGAGTGAAGGCTAACTCTAGAACAACCTTTCTCCCGTTTTTGGAAGCTCTGTGATCGATGTTAAACTGTGGAAGAGTAACCTTTGGACTTGAGGTTTGGTCGATTTATTACAAAGGAGTAGACACCGCTAAATGTGAGCGATGTTTACTTGGTGCTGTATATAATAACTAAGTGATATTGTAGGCAGTGGTGATGTGGTACTGCACGACTCCATCAAGATCTAAAGCAGTGCATCAGTTAGGGGAGGAGATCGAATTGTTGTAGGAGAAATAGCATTGAGTCTATGCATGGTGACCCTGATTGAGAATACATATATAACAGGCGCAGATGTGCCTTTGTCTTTAGGAGACCCTTTCGCAATGACATAAGTTTCAGACTCAGACCTGATGTGCGGTACTTTGGATAGCCGCCACGTGAATTTGAAAGACAGAAACAGTAAGGAATCTCATCATAAGTATTCCACAGAAAGAGGTGCCCTTGCAGGAATTATTCTCAGGCAGAATCAATGAGACAAAGTGTGTGACAAGGTTGTAGCTTTCGAACTGTAAGTACAATCCTCACTACAGACTTCTACTCAGTTTTACTCCCAAAAGATAGTTCGAGCGTCAATGACTATAGAAAATAACATTTGCCCAAGATGTCCCGCGAAACCAGAATTCATGTGGACGAAGCGAAATTCGTAACTATTCGAAAAAACAGCAATACACATCTACATATTATATTTCGTCTTTTACTTAGACTGCAGCCATGCTGGATCACTTCCTCCATGGGCTCTGTCGAGCAAATCGGTCCCAGGACTTCCTTTTTGAGTCTTAAATTTATTCTATCAGCCCTTTTCCCGAACCGCTAAAGGGATACGCGTTTGCGTTTGCCCCACCCTCGCCCACTATTCGAAATGTGCGCGCGCACACACACATATACATGTGTACGACGGGCTTTTTCCAGCTTCCGTGTACCAGATCAGCTCACAACGCTTTGGTCGGTCCGAAGCTGTAGCAGAAGACACCTGTCTAAGGTGCTACAGAGTAGGACTGAACACAGAGCCATGTGGCTGGAAAGCAAAATTATCACCACATACCTACACCTGCGCGCGCATTTTACACACACACACAAACACGTGTATATATATATATATATAAATACATACATACATACTTTACATACATACATACATACATACATACATACATACATACATACATACATACAGACATACACACATACATACGTATATATGTATATACGTACACATACATATGCATGCGTGTGTTATGAAGTCCCAATCAGCTCGAATTTTTCTACCCATACTCTTGAGTATTGAGTTCTCCTCATTAAGTAAATGTTCCGTTGTTATTCTTAAATTTGCTTTAAAAAATAATTGTTAAATTCTGTCCGAAAGCAAGCAATTTAGCAGTGGGCAGTCACGGGTGAATCGATTTCGGTGACTGCAGTACTTCACTGGTACTTTATTTTATCGAGCGTGAAAGGATGAAATAAAAGCAAAGTTGACCACGTCGCTATTTGATCCCGGAACGTTAGGAATCGGAGGAAATACTTCTAATCAATTTATCTTGCGTGATAATGATTCTTACAGCTCATCGCCTTCAAGTTGTTTTCGGATTTTGTTTAACATTTACACACACACATACACACACACACACACACACACACACATACGCACACATGTGTACGTTTAAATTTACTCGTATAGTTCTCATATTTTCCGTTTTCTAATGCAGTCCGCTCGTGTTTGAAAACTTTCCGCTATTTTTTTTTCTTTTGCTTGAAATCGATCTTGCAGCTTTGTGTTCAGGATTTAATTAAGCAACGCATCTTTTCATTTTTATAAAAAAAACACAACAGTGAAAAGAGAGAGAGAGCGAGAAGAAGCTATTATTTCTCTAGTAGCTCAGACAGAGAACACGTAGATAGGGACTGCCCTGTACTTGGCAAGTCACCGAGAGAACAAACAGATATAGCGTGTTGGTGAATGAAGAGAGTTTGTTAATCAAGCAAATGGTCATTTTTGGATGTTTGTCACGAATGTTTACGTGTGTGTGGTGTGCGTATGTTTGAGTGCGTATGTATGTGTTTCGCATCAACACACGCTTCTGGTTTTTCTCCTCTTCTTGTCGTTCGCTCCAACGAACCGACCATCTGCAACGTTAATTAAGGTCATATATCCGACCCAAAACAATATTAACTAATCTAATTATAAGTTTTTGAATCGTCACCACTTTTCTACTTCTGTTAAAATGGCGGCTCGTTAAATTAGCGATCTATAAATAATGAGCCGCTATTTAATTATTAACAAGTACTTGGCTAAGTAGCTGCTGTTCTCACACAGAAACACGTACGTATATAACACAGACGTGCATAGAGACGAACACATGCACGCCAATACGCACGCACACATGATACTCACACGAACCTCACACACACGCCAACACACACGTGCTCACTAACTTACAGGCTGTTCAAAAAGTTTCTCCGCAGTGAATTCTTTTCATTCTAACTCTCCAAGATATATATTTCAAAACATGTGTAGAAGATTCAACTTCTATATTGATAATGAAGGACGAAACTTTCTGCGCCTCTTATAAAGTTTTCTAAAGTCTCGTAAAGTCTAATATATTCTTTTTGTAGTCTTATACCATCTTATAAATATTTATTTTTCAATAAAATACTTACTGCGGAGAGACTTTTTGAACACCCTGTGTGTGTGTATGTGTGTGTGTATACGCACATGACTATTCTATACATTCATTCTCTAACTCATTCAAAGACACAACTTGCACTCGTTCACACCCAAATACTATATTACTTAACGTTCGTCTACCATCATACACTTCACGCAATTACACATCCACATGCAATCACATGCACGCTCTCTTAGACACACACATAATGTATATATATATATATATATATATATATATATATATATATACACATACATACATACACACAATGCCCTGACACTCACCAAGCAGAAAATCAAGCATGCACAAACTTACAGAACACAACTATACATTTCTCGTTTGCATATATACCTTTCATCAACAGACACACATGCACAGACACACACACACACACATACACACACACACACACACACACACACACACACACACACACACACACACACAGTTCAGTGTTCAAAGCCACCTGGGCACTCAAACACAAGACTTCTCACATCAGAGTACAAAGACACACGCACACACACACACCCTCTTTCTCTCTCTCACCCGAACACCCAGATACCCATTCATGGAAACACAATCACGTGCATACATGCACACTCAACCACACACGCACACACACATACAAATTCACAAACCTCATTGTTTCGGCGGCAAAGTGGTGGAGTCGTTAGAAGGTCGGGGTGAATCCCTTGTGGCGTCAGTTCCAACTCTCTTGCACTCAACTTCAAATTCTGCCGATGTCTACTTCGTATTTCAACCTTTCAGGGGTCGATAAAAAAAAAATATATCAAGTTCCAATCCAGTATTTTCTTGGAATGTTCTGCGTTCAAATCCCGCCATTGTTTATTCGGTTGCTGGGACCTAATCTCCCGTTGCGTTTACATTATCACCAGGCACCCTTGGATTATTTGGGCCGAGTCTCCGGGTGGGGATTGATCCCCAGACCCGTCTCCTCGGCACCAAATTCTCACACAAACATAATATAATCACATTCGCACATATATTCATTCACTCACGCACACAAACGCATACACCCAGTGACCATCACACACACACGCACACACACTATATCTGTTTTTCACACATGTGTGCGCTCAGATATACACCTGTTGATCCTCACATATGCACTTTCACAAAAGCACATATCCAAACATACATTGCCTCTCACACGCACATGAATTTGCGCCCTTCAGTCGTGGCCAAAAGTTTAAAACATTAAAACAAAAACATGGAATTGTTATGTTCAAGCACAATCCAATCCATGTGTATACAATATATATTCGGGGCTAACGTGCTTGGTTTCCTGCTTGCTTGAGGACATCTTTGTTGGGGACATGATTCTACCATTTGATGCCAAAGATGAGATGGCTTGGACATGATAGCCATATGAAAGATTGTAGTATCCCAAGGACATACTCAACGGAGAGCTTGCTAGGGGCACTAGGTCTGTGGGAAAGACCGTTCTTACGATACACGGATGTTTGCAAAAGGGACATGAAGGCCTGCAACATCAATATTAGCGACTGGGAAGCAGTCGCCAGCAACCGTGGAGATTGGCGACGTACCGTAAAAGAGGGAACACAATGGAGTGACAGAGGGAGAGAGGAGAAATGGAAAGACAAAAGACGTCAACAAGAAACTATGACATTACAACCAGCCAGGAACAGTCTTTGCTACACTTGCGGCACCTGCCAGGGTGAGTGTTTGTCCATGATAGGACTACACAGCCACAGCAGGAGATGTATTAGGACATGAAATGTAAAGGCCGGACTAGATTATTTTATGCAACTCCATTGTCTCCCGAGACAAAAAGGATGCCAACAATATATTCGGGGCTATTTAATACGCAAATTCTCATTTTTTAGACCGATAATCCAAAGTTTCGGCCATGACTGAAGATCACTTGCTCTCAACAATCTTTAACCAATGGACATCTTTAATTCCTGTTTTACTCGTTGCCATTCGATGTTTAAAGGAATCATATTTTTATAATTAAATATTATTAGGAAACTCATAAAAAAATGTTAAAATATTTTGTATTTTCTAGAAGCATGTATAAGTAATAAAATTTAGTAAATAAAATTATAAATTTTAGCAGCAAAATCTTTTATGGACCCACAAGGAGAATCATATGGACCGCTAAAGTTCACAAGTACCCCCAACTGATAACCACTGCCCTTCATTATCTCTAAGCTAGCCTATGTTAAAAGATCTTCAAAGTGCACAATCGTTAGTCTTTGGTTATCTGGGCTCACATTGTAGAACATGTTCATTATATATTTGGTGATGGTTGTGGATATCCGTCCTAGAGGACGAGGATTCGGTTGATCGATCAATTGAATTATCTGCCCTTGAATTCACGTAAAAATATGCCACAAATATGGGTACGCTTAATGTAATTTTCTGAGAGAATCGGCGAAACGTTAGTACGCCGGGCGAAATGCTTTGCGGTATTTCGTCTGCCGCTACGTTCTGAGTTCAAATTCTGCCGAGGTCGACTTTGCCTTTCATCCTTTCGGGGTCGATTAAATAAGTACCAGTTACGCACTAGGGTCGATATAATCGACTTAATCCGTTTGTCTGTCCTTGTTTGTCCCCTCTATGTTTAGCCCATTGTGGATAATAAAGAAATAGGTATTTCGTCTTTCTTATGTTCTGAGTTCAAATTCCGCCGATATCGACTTTACCTTTCATCCTTTCGGTGTCGATAAATTAAGTACGAGTTGTGGTCCTTGTGCCTAGAGTAGAAATGAATCGGCGTGTCGCAGTGACTGCAATAAGGTTGTACCTTTTAAATTGCAAACAGAATCCAACTGACGGATTCTGTACTGTTTTCGTCCACCCATTATCTCCCAAAGGATATAGATAAAAAAAAAATGATATTTCCGAAGATTCCATGCATGGTAACCGAACCCGAAATCGCATTGTTGTGGAGCGAATTTCTTAACCATACGGCACGTAGCGTTAATATCTAAAACATCACATCAAAATAATTACTTCGGAAAATAATTAAGGATTTGGAATTTTTCTTTTCATTTTGTGCTGAAATAATATCCTTGTAATTATTTTAGCAACTTTTTATTGCAGCGAATTAATTGAAACACACACACACACACTTATGCCTGTATGTTTTTCAAAAGTACCGATGGTGTCAAAATCGTTCAGAGGGAGCACAATCGCATATACGATTACAAATACAAATGGGTTAATGAAAAATAAGCTGAAATTCAATGCAGGACAGCTTCTAGTCTTCAAACACTTCTCTCTCGGTCTTTTGAACGATGTCGATTCCAGACACATTCAGTGCATAATCTGCGAATTAATTTGATAGCCATATTACCAAAATGGCAAACATATGCAAGCAGTTGGCAGCAGAAAAAACATGAAAAACACTGGATATTTGTAGATAAGAATTCAAAATGCTCTCATATTAAATCGTCTGGGGTACTCCTTCTAAGGTATTGCTAAAAAATGTTTTTGTTTTTTAAACCAGAATCGATCCAATGTACGCGAACCAAACATTTCTCATGCGTCAAATGAGCAGCTAAAAAGGTTGAAAATGTGTAAGGTGTGGCCATGTTGTTAAAGAGCTAGTTTTCCAACCATGGAGGCTTACGTTCAATCTCGCTTCTAATATAATCTCGCAGGCTGACAAAAGAATCCCTTCGTACGTCTGTCTATCGCTCACCACCGATTGGCAACCCGTGCTGGTCTGTTTACACAAAATTACAATATAAAACGACTCACATGATTATGTATGTGTGTGTGTTTGTATATATATATATATATATATATAGTTAATCCAAATATGAAAAGACAAAGAGAAAACACAACAACGCGAGGACATGGAACAAGTATAGTGTTATTGGACGCTCAGCAAAGGAAAGAAAGAAGGAGGACTTAATGTTTCGAGCGGAGCTCTTCATCAGAAACATAGGAAAAGGAAAGATCCGAGGAAGTAAGACGGAGGAAAAAAATCGCCAACGGTACACAAGCGGTCACATTTTGAATCATATAGATATGATATATATACATATATATATATATGTATGTATGCCTTGTTTTTATTTCTTAGATCTATTCGAATGACGAGAAAGCTAGTTTGTAACAGAATAACCAAAAGCTTTAATCCTGGGATTTGGATAGCAGCGCATTTCAATAAAGTCTTGCACATTTTTATTGTTCCACTTACAGACTATATCTGTAAAGCGCGTGTGAGTTGTAGCTTCTCCAGATTGTCATTTAAAGATTTACTAACATAACCACAACTAACTTTTCGTGTAAAAGTAAATTCATATCAGGGTAGAATTGCTGTAATTTTCGAAGCGGGTATCCGTAAACATTTTTCTGCTTGTTGATTTTTAAAGAATTTCATTTCTGCCGGGCAAGTAACGTTTAGATCTAAATGAGTTTGCCTTTCGCTCCCACATATGTACGTCAGGTATGTTATATATTAATTCGTAGAAATTCTGATGGGAATGTTCCGCCAGTATTCGTTGTGCTGATAAAAATGTACGTAGGCTGTTTGTGTTCACACTTGTTCAACGAGGGGACGAGACAATATGAAAAGTACACAAAGCTGACTAATTAATCACTGATGTGACTTATATAATTTAGTTACAATGCCAAATGCTACAAATGTACAGCTGCTTCTATCCCACGAGCGGGGCGGGGTTCTCCAGGAATTGCTGATCTGACATAGGAAATAAACAGGTGAACATTTCAGTATATACCATATACACGCACACACTCACACACAAACAAATACACATATATATAAATAGTTGAAATCTATAGAAAAACAAAAAACGAAGGTAGATGTATGAACAACAAAGAAATGTATTAGTTTAACACTCGATATATGACATACACATACATATGTCTGTGTCACCCCTTTCTGTATGTATGCATGTATGTATGTATGTATTTATACGTAAGAACACTAAAAACAGTCTATCTTTTTTAAGCTGATGATTAATTGTCACATTACAATTCCGTTAAGAATCAACTATATATATTGCACTTTAACGTCACGTACTGAGTTCTCCTTTGATTTCAACTCGTCTCAAAATCCGGTGAATATATGTCTGTGAATGACACACACACATATGTATATATACATGCGTGTATAAATATATTTATATATAATCTTAGTTTGTGTATTTGATATATATGTAGACACACACGATGTCTCTGTACATGTCTGTGCAATTGCGTTAACGATTTCGTGTGCCTCTGAACGACGGTAACGGATACGAGCATTTCATGAACAGTATCATACTGCTAATCTCTGAAGCGATAGCTCACTCACTTCCGCTTCCTATTTGTCTCGTTCTCGTTATGCAACCCAATAGCCTTGTTTCCTATTAGCTCGACCCATGCGCCAGCCATATTCTGCTTATATTATTATCAACTCTTATCAGGTTTTTCTCATTAAAATCTTTTCACACAATTTACAAATGCCAACCTATCCTAAAATCGTGCAGTGAGATGAAATCTAGAACCGAAGACCATGTATGTGTGTTGTATGAGTGTGCATACATCTGAATATATACATCACTGCATAAACACACGTGTATTTATGTATATGTATATATATATATATATATATATATATATATATATAAACCAATGCATATGTACACAAGTATATATTCCATGTGTGTGTGTGTGTCTGCGTGTGTACATATATGAACATCTATATTCGTGTATTCATATCATAGATACATGAATCTCCAGATATACGTGGGAATATATATACATGCCTGCTTGTGTGTTTATTAATTACACACGCGTATATACATACATACATACACGTGTGTGTGCGTATGTGTGCAAACATAAATTGATAAGTATATGCAATTCTCATATATGCTAATGTCATTATGTGGTTGTGTTTTTCCTGTATCCATGGCAGTTGTCAAAAAAAAATTCGTGTGAACTCGTTTCAGTCAAGTTATAGAACACATCTGTTATATATATATATATATATATATATATATATATATATATATATATATATATATATATATACATGTATGCATGTATGTATGTATGTATGTATACATGTATACAAAGACACACACATGCATATGTGTGTATTTGTGTATATATATATGCATACACACACACACATATATTCACATGTCTGTATGTGTGTGTACATACACGGATTTAACGATGTGTTGGGGGGGGGGGGTGTCCCCGATAAGCTATCGCATATTTTCAACCTACCTGATTTTTCTCAGACGGGTTTGTTCGCCCCAAGGTTATACTTGAATGCAGTTCATTGAGAAGCTGTTGCACTGAATGACGTATTCCAAGAAACAAAGACATTTTTCTGTAAAATTCGCCCTTTAGTCAGAAAAATAAAAGAGAAAGCTAAGTAGAATCGATAGCCAATCACCAAGTAAGGCTGCGATAACTTTAAGAAATTATGAAGCAACTTCAAGTAAAAGCAATTTCCACTTTCATTGTGAAAATCTTGTTTTTGTTAACATTAAATAGGAAGGCGCGGAGGCGTTCGCCTCTTTTGTGAACTCATCAGTTATGTGTAGTCTGCTTAGTGATGGAAATAAATTGTCGTTAAAATGAATTAACAAAACATAACTACAAATGGATACTAACCAAAATACATTCAAATACACGGCACATTGGCATCGTGGGTATGTATGACACTGAGTGTTCCATCTTGCAATCACAGATAGTAACCCTTTTTCAGGTCACAATGCTGTCCAAGGAAAACGACCCAGTCGGTAGTGTAGTGTTAGGGACACGATGTCTAAAAAAACTGGAATGACAGAGCTGACTGCCTTTCGCCATGAAACTTATTTGGGTGACTATTTGGAGGTGATTACTAAAATACACACCCCCACACATGACATACGTAACCGTGAGAGAGAGAGAGAGACAGACAGACAGACAGACGGGTAGAGTAGATAGACAAAGAGGTAAGTATGATAGACAGATAGATAGACAGACGGGGAGACAGATTGATAGACTGACAAGCAGAGAGACATACAGACAAAGTACCTCATAAGATGTGAGACTTTGGGGCGACAGGCAATTATAACTGACCTATATCATTGTAATTTTTGTTTATCATTACTATACATTTAATAAGCTGACCTGCCACCTTTCGTTATTCATGAGTTGTGCTTCTTTTTTGCTGACACATGGGGCCAGGCGAAGCAAGTCCCCCCCCCCCCGGAAGCTCATGATCATCCACCCTTTTTCATAGCAAGGATATAATCTACATTCACTAGGTTCTGTCTGGTCAGTCAGTTAAGAAAGTGTTCTTCGTGGAGGTTTTCAGGGACTTCAAGAAGAGATTTTGTCGCAAAGTCCAAAGCTCGTGCACCAGGACAATGTACCATTCTGTGGTTCCATCCTGGTAACCAAACTAATTAACGGAGACGGGAATCAAAACTATTCCTTAGTTCCACACAGTCCAGATTTTGCTCCCTCTCACTTATGTTGTTCCCCAGGCTGAAAGGAAAGATGAAGGAGGCTGTGACAAAGTTCTTGTACATCTTCACGTTGGACGGACTTCTACAGGACCTCCACGAAGTGACTGCAACACTACAACAGTTGCATTGAATTGAGAGGATCCTATTTTGGTACTTCCTTGAAATTAATAAAATTCTCTACAGACGTTTGAGAAGGTCTGAAAACTTCTGGAGTGCGCCTTACATATATTTCATATAAATTTCCACTTCAGTATATTCGTTTTATGAACATGTCAACTAGACATCATAATTTCGACCTCATTCGACTTGAACTGCGCTTTGAAAAAAAAATGGCTTTGGTCCTTTTAAGGTAATTTCCGGTTTATTATTTTCTACTCTAGGCACAAGGCCTGAAATTTTTGAAGAGGTGTGGGGGGGGCATTCAATTAGAGATAAAAGGCAAAGTTGACCTCGGCAGAATTTGAACTCAGAACATAAAAACAGACGAAACACTGCTAAGCATTTCGCCCAGCGTGCTAACGTTTCTCCCAGCTCGCCGCCTTACGATTTCCGCTTTATTGAAGTACGTTCGATGTATGTTAAGGCAATCGATGCACAATATGTTAATATATTATTTCCATCTGTTATTCATATAGACATCTCACCAAATGAGCAACCACACCATCTATACTCTCATAAATATCTTTTCCTGCATCTGGGGAAATGTTTCTTGTTCTAAGGATTGGTTCGTTTTACCAAATTCCTCTGCTACAATCACGATGATAGATTTTGCCAATTCCATTCCAATTTCTTTACCAATGCTATCGTGTTTTCTTACTGAAAAAAAAAGCACATTGTGAACGAAGCGAAAAGCGTCTGACGTCCAGCCTCTGCCGGCCTCAACCTACTCTACTCTCGTTGAACCTCATGCGATTTTTCATCTTCATATTTTATATACACTGATTTTCATACACACAAGGTACCGCGCCAGTCAGCCATGAGTGCATGTATATATAGGCGTCTCTGTGTGTTAAGTAGCTTGCTTCCCAACCACATGGCTCCGGGTTCAGTCCAACTGCGTGACACCTTGGGCAGGTGTCTTCTACTATAAACTCGGGCTGACCGAAGCCTTGTGAGTGGATCTGGTAAATGGAGACTGTCATATATATGTATGTGTATATATATTATATATATATATATATATATATATATATATATATATATAAATGAAAGAATGGAGTCGAACGAATATTTTAACAAAATTCCTTTACTCTCGACACATGTTCGAAGACTGCATACTCTTAATTCCGAAGGAATAAAGGGTGCATTATGCCGTCTTCTCTTCAGGAAAGACAAGGAACCTCTATCAGTCTCAAGACGAACAGAAACTTTTTGATGACTGCCTACATTGTGTGTGTGTATTCTTATATTTGTTTCAGTCATTTGACTGCGAGCATGCTCAAGTATCGCCTTTAGTCGAACAAATCGACCCCAGGACTTATCAATGTAGGCAGTCATCAAAAAGTTTTTGTTCGTCTTGAGACTGATAGAGGTTCCTTGTCTTTCCTGAAGAGAAGACGGCATAATGCACTATTTATTCCTTCGGAATTAAGAGTATGGAGTCTTCGAAACATGTGTCGAGAGTAAAGGAATTTTGTTAAAAAATTCCTTCGACTCCATTCTTTCATTTATTCATATAAAAAATACACACAACTTTACACACAAGAACACGGTGTTTCTACCCTTGATATGTAGCTTCCACCGTGATTTCTGACGTGAATTTGGTACCCAGGTATCGGTTAACCGAATTTTCCATACAAGTATAATTCATTCACCTACTTAAATATATATATACATATATATATATATAATATATATATATATATATATATATATATATATATATATATATATATATATAGGTTAGTGTGTATGTTTTTGTCCCCTCAACATCGCTTGACAACCGATGTTGGGGTGTTTACGTTCCCGTAACTTAGCGGTTCGGCAAAAAAGAGCGATAGAATAAGTACTAGGCTTACAAAAAGATAAGTCCTGGGGTCGATTTGTTCGACTAAAGGCGATACTTGAGCATGCCCGCAGTCAAATGACTGAAACAAATATAAGAATATACACACACACACACACACACACAGACACACACACACGCACACACACACACTCACACACACACAGGTGCATTGCGTAAAAATGAGATTAAACATCAATTTTGATGGAACAGTTTCTCATTCATTATTTCAATGTTCTTTATCCATTCAAGTGTTCTATCGCACGCTGTGGTACGAAATTGCGTGCTGATGTCTGTTAGCGTACATGAGCTATTGGAATCTCGTTCCGGATGACCTGTTTTGATGCAATGTCTGTAAAAGAACCTGCAAGTCATATGGTGGATTGAAGCGGCACTTCAGTGCACCATTCATAATAAATCAGCGGAAAATGGAACCAAAGCTGGAATGAGATGTTTCTGCAGGATGTGGGATCAATTCTTAGAACATCTTTCAGTGCACAAAAGTCATTGAAGGTATCACGCTGGGAAAGAGCAATTATAGATACAAGGAGGTGGGGGTCGTCCTCTGCAAGGAGTAAGCAACCACCTAAAGCATGAGGATGTGACTAGAAGACGAGAATCTCAATACTACGTGGGTCACCGTTTTAGAAGATAACAAATCTTACCATATATATATATATATATATCAACTACAGCGTCAATAATAATAATAATAATAATAATTTCAAATATTGTCACAAGGGCAGCAGAGAGCCCTATGCTTCATTGGTGCTTAATTTATCGACCCCGAACTAATGAAAGGCAAGGTCGACCTCAGCGGAATTTTAACAAACAAGGTAGCAATGGGCGAAATACCGCTAAGCATTTTGGCCGGTGTGCTAACAATTCTGTCAGCTCGCCGCCTTCTAAATAACAATAATAATCCTTTCTATTATAGTCACAAGGCATGAAATTTTGGTGGAGGGGGCCAGTCGATTACATCGACTCCAGTACACAACTGGTACTTTATTTCTCGACCCCGAAAGTATGAAAGGTAAAGTCAACGTCGGCGGAATTTGAACTCAGAACGTTAAGACAGACGAAATACCGCTAAGCATTTCGTCCAGGGTGCTAACGATTCTGCTAGCTCGCCGCTTTAATAATAATAATAATAATAATAATAATAAAATAATAATAATGATGATGATGATAATTTGGTGTGTTAGTCTTGAAGAGAGGCAAAATCAAATGTATTGACGGGCTAGCGATAACGTCGGAGTTTTTTTTTATGAAGCAGATGGAAGAGACGGACTATAAGTGCTTAGGGATATTGGAAATGGAGACATTGGAGAAAGAAAGACAGAAATATTTAAGGTGGAGTACTTGCGCAAACTGAGACTGATCCTTAAGTCGAAATTAAACGGACGGAATAAGATTCAAGCTATCAACACCTGGGCATTTTTACTACTTAGATATGGAGTATGGGTAATCGCATGGACAGTAGACTAAACAGCTTACACAGAAAGACAAGAAAGTTGCTGACTAGATATGGAATAGACCACCCAAAAGGTGACACAGACAGACAGTATGTACCAAAAAAAAAAAGATGGGGAAGAGGACTGATTGGATGCGAAAACAGCATTAGAGCACAAGAAAACAACATAGCATGGTGTGAAAACATGCTACAAAACCACTATAGTTGGAAGTAAGAGGATCAGGTCTGTGTAGGGTGGAAAATTGCAAAGATAAGGCAGTGTACAAGTGCTTGAGAATGAATGCAACTGAATATAGGTGGATAAAGAAAAAATGGACAATTTCATAGGGATGTCGAACATATGACAGACAGAGAAAAAAGGTAGTATGGATGGCAACAGAGACTCTAATCTGTGCCACCCAAGTGCAAGCATTAAGAGCCAATTACATCAAATATAGAATAATCAGCACATCAGAAAGTGATAAGTGCAGAATTTGTGGACAGAATAGTGAAACTGTATGGTATATTACCAGTCATTGTATGCCACTAGCCCAGAAAGAATATAAGACACGTCATGACAATATAGCAAGGATTTTCCAATGGACACATTGCAACAACTATGGACTTGACAGAGCAAAAAGTTGTACGAACATAAATCTGAATGTATCATCGAAAAAGATAATACAAAGATCCTATGGGATTTTAATGATTCAGTGCGACCATGAGGAAGAGAATAGGTAACCAGACATAGTCTTAATTGAGAAAGAAAACAAACGATGCTGGATCATAGATATAGCATATCCAGCTGACAACAAGGTATGCGATAAAAAAGAAAGAAAAGTCAATAGATATGACAGGTTAGCTTGGGAAGTTAAACAATTTTGGGCGATGAAAAAAGTGGTAGTAATACCAATAATTGTCGGAGCCCTGGGAACAGTAAGTAAATATCTTGAAAAGTACATGTAACAAATAGGGGCTACTTGCAGAAAACAGCACTGCTTGGAACCGCTCGAATACTCCGGATAGTGCTCGAAAAATAAGAGGTGTTACGTTAGTTCACTGGCAGTGAACAGCTGGTACCATAGTACATCTCCAGCGTTAGAAGCAAATAATAATAATAATAATAATAATAATAATAATAATGGTTTCAAATATTGTCACAGGGGAAGCCATTTTGGAAGAGGGGATGAATCGATTATATCGACCCCTGTGTTCCAATGGTACTTAATTTACCCCCGAAAAGATGAAAGGCAAAGGCGACCTCGGCGGAATTTGAACCCAGAATGTACGGACAGATAAAATACTGCTAAGCATGTCGCCCAACATGCTAACGATTTTGCCAGCTCGCTATCTTGACAAAAACAATAATGATAGTTTATATTTCGGCCAAAGGTCAGCAGATTTGGAGGAAGGATTAAGTCGATTAAATCGACTCCAGTGTCCAACTGGTACGTATTTTATCAACCCTGAATGGATGAAAGGAATGTTTGTCTCGGTAGCATGTGAACTCAAAGTGTATTGAGCCGGAAGAAATCGTGCAAAGCACTTTGTTCGACGCACTAACGATTCCTGTCTCATGCGTACGTAAATATTATAGCCAGTCGGTGCTTCATTTTGGCCCCACCACTGCAAAGAACGTTTTTTATTATTATTGTACAGAATCCATCTTTGGATACGGTCGGGAAATGGATCGGTCTGGTTACAAAGAAGAAGCGACGAGCAAATTCCATATCTGCACATTTTCTGATTTTCATTCAGATCGTGACTGTTGGGTGTCCACTACTTTCACGATCTTCAAGGCTCAAGCCTCCACTGCGAAATCGTTTAAACACTCACTGGTCATTTTTTACCAAACGCTTCGTTGATATCGCGAGCAGTTTCGTCAGCTTCACGTCCATTTTTGAATATCGCACTTTTACAGTTCCATTTCAGATGATTGTAACAATAGTGAAAACAAAAATCAATGTTATTTTATTGATGCATTTGGGAAAGTCTGTGTCTGTATTATCAGACAATTTCAAAAAAGCAAAAAAGAATTTTTAATTCAAAACTCTTACTCAACCTGATACGTACATACATACATACATACATACATACATACATACATACATACATACATACATATACATATATATATATGTCTACACAGCAGCAGCTGGTAAAAAAACGCAAAGTGCCTAACAAACTATGTTTAAAAAATTGCTTCTTTCCTATAAACGCCTCGAATACTACACCATTAATATACACACAGTATACACACGGACATGTACATGTATCTAAATTGATTGTATGTTTATATTAATTTATACACAGAGAGAACATATAATAAAAACAATGATTCCAGCAGATAGAGACAGATATAGATTGTAAAC